>NW_022595244.1:2210958-2227434 GCF_009176505.1 Sitodiplosis mosellana
AATACGCAAAAGTGAATCATGAGTTCTGAATACGCAAAAGTGAATCATGAGTTCTGAATACGCAAAAGTGAACCATGAACCTCCTATGCTGCCCATGTAAATTCATGTTTCACTTTTGCATATTCAGAACTCATGATTCATTTTTGCGATTTTTTTTCTTTTTATTCCTGTATTGCCATTTTCATTCTCACAGCCTCATATAGCTCTCCCTTTTCCGCTCATTCATCATCGACATTTTCCCGCTCAATTTTTCTGTATTACGTTTTCGCTCCAAACCATTCATTTCTTCATTCGTCTATTTTTGATAGTGGCCAATGGTGTCTATTTCACTGGACAAACAGGAAATCGACTTTGATAATCCACGAAAATGAAAATCGCATATGTCATGCTCGCAAGGAGGACAAAATCTTTTATATCAATATCCATTGGACAGTGGAAAATGTGTATTTTTGATATGTAGTTTTGTACGTCGTGTCAACCGCAGATTGGAACCGAAACGCAGAAAATTGATTTGATCGCATTAAGTCATTACATATGTTAAGCCACCGCACACCAAATTAAAGTGAAATAATATTGGAACTGAGTCGACAATCGAGACTGTGATAAGTTTTAACTCTCTCTCTCTCTCTGAACCAATCCGAATGCAAAGTGTAAATCCAATAACCAATTCGATACCGGTGATACGACGCGAATGCACGTTACATTCCGCACACATTTGATGCATCAACGGCGAAAATATGCTAAATACGATTTACGGTGTTCAAAAGCAGCAACACATTATTAATCTGCATTTGCCGTGAACTAAACCGCTCAGTTGCTTTTTTTAAGTGATCGATCAATTGTGACACACTGAATTGTTGCTTAGGAGCGTTGCATTCCAACGAAATGCCAAAGCGAATGGAATAGAAAATTTCCGTCGGAAATGGCCCGTGTACAAGTACATCAAATTAAACCGAATACGTGCATTTTTTGTGTTATTCAAAAGTGGGCAATTTTCGATGAGTCCAATCATTTTTATTCTCCGAAAATTGTTATTAATTTTTTTTGAACATTTTCATTAAATGCCATCGAATAAAGGAGAGCATCCATTTCCAAGTAGTCCAAAAGTAAAAAGCTGATAATGATGGAACGTGCCATGCTGTGGCTCAATTCATTTGCCGGACTATTGGACGAGCGTTGCTATGCTAGCAGAGCCGATTAATTCATTTAATTGTTATGGGCATGTGCGCACAAATAAAGAAAGAAAGAGAGAGAGAGACTTACGGAGTGCAAAATTGAATGTACTTTATCTTAAACGCAACATCATTAGTTTAACTGGTGAAATCGCATGCAACATTGAAAATCGTCATCCTTTCGTTTCTTTCATGCTGTTTACCCGTTCTTTTTTCTCTCTCGCATTACCTTTTGTTGCTATTGTCGCTGAGTGAACGCGCGCAATTCATGCAATTTTCGTTTCTATATGGCTTTTGTGGTCCGTGGTCACAATGCAACCAATGTCTATGATGGAATAGTCGCGTTAGTGCTACATACATATTCGTCCGACAAATAGAAACGATGACCACGCACTAAAACATTCGCTCGATGCATAAAAGACCAAATATTTCAAGTGAATGAAAATAAACAATGATAATTCGAGTGACAATAAGAAACAAATCTAATGAGAGAGTTGCATAAGAAGAAAAAGCCGAAGAAAATGCTCTGTTTTGAATTGGATTATTAGTTTTGGCCATTGATTCGGAATATGAATTGAAGCCGCTTGCTGATGAAGCTGTTCAAAGGCGGTTGCAGTTGCAGCTAACAAAAAAAAAAACAAACAAACAGCATGCGAACAAAGCTGCAACCGAATCGAATGATATATTAGCGGAATGAATTGTGATGTGCCGATTCAATTTATTAGAAAAATGCACTCGAAAAGATGCGCACGCGTTTGCATTCAATAAGTCATTGTGAATAGGAAAGCACCGACTTTGCGAAAAGGATCAATTGATTTGAGCGCGGTCCGTCCAGTACTTTTGAAATTTTGTTACTGCTCACTTAGATTAAATTTCATTTGACCATTGTTACTTCGTTTTTTTTTCGATCTGCAAATACTCCAGAGTCTAATGGTCTAATGAATTTGGAACGGCATTTTATTTGTTCTCGGTATGGGCCTAGAATTACATCATTTGCAATAAAGGAAAATGGATGATGATGATGAACAACCCATGAACAAAAAGAGGAAAAAATGAAGCTTGCGATAATTTTAAAGGAAAATCTGCAAACATGAAATATGAAAATAAGAAAAGAGCTTGAAATTGGAAATGAAACAAAAAATCTCGAGAAGAAAACCCTTGGAATATTTTTCAGATTCGGTTGTGTTGGATCAGAGTTGAGAGAGAGTGATTGAGGCTCTCATGTTGAGCTCTGCTCTTCGGCAGAAAGTGATTAAAACAATTACCATTTAATTTTCAAATCCGTTGAAGTACCCTTGAAAAGTACCCAGCCGAATACTTCACATGGTAGATGAAGTTCAAGTAAAAAATGAATTTGAATTCCAACGAACAAAACGGAGATGGTATTTAATGAGGAAAATGTAATGAATACATAAAAAAGATCAGCCTAGACACAATGAGCATAAAATACAATAATATGATAATAAATTAAATTTCGTACGGACTACGGCTGCTGTAACATTACTGCTGAGAGGAACTGTGAAACAGTGATGATTCCGTCGGACGGTTTGGTTTGATTCAGCTGGGCAAACGAAATACATATGACTTGTTGAGTGCTGTTCGATTCGTTGTATTTGTGTTTGCGGCGCGGTGATCGCGATTCGGCCGTAAACTTAGTAAATCATGTAGACAAAATATGGTTTGTGCACGACACACGAATACACGAATACACATTTCGAGATGATTTAAGCAGCCATTTGGTCGAGCAGTTAACGGCTTTATATCTTTGTAACGATCCATTTCGGTGCCGGCATATGAGAATGCGCGCTCGTGCACGAAAAATAGAGTGGCAACAATAACAGCAACCGCCAACAATTGTGTACTGAAGAAGAAATCATTTAACATAATCAACCATTTCTAATGATTAAAGAAAATTAAGTCACTGCGAAATTCGTCTCGTGGCCGGCACATGCTAAATATGAATTATCTGTCTTCTCGTTCTTCTTCCACTGCCATGCCAATAAACGAATGAAGTCGAAATAGCCGGTCGAGCCAGTACATACACATAAGCGAATGTGAAAACACAAAAGCAACGGCAAGTGAGCACAAGAGAGCAGATAAAATGCGGTAAGCGACTAGCGAAAGCATCGAAATGTGTTTTGCATGTTTATTTCATTGGTTCGAATGTATGTAATTATGGTAAATACGAAAGTGCAGCGTGTTTAATTCAAACGCACCGCGCGAGCGTGAGCGCGAGCGCGCGTTCAGGCTCGTGTCTTTTAGCAACCGTTACCAGTCGCGATTACATCGTTTCACATATATTGACAATAGTAATAAATGTAATGCGTTGTGTATAAAAACAATGGATCACTTTAATGTGCGCATCTGTGGCGAGTGTGTACCGTCAAGCAAGAACGAGCACAACAGAACACAACTGCATCGAGTCATTTCGAACTCATATAATATGAACTGCTCAATTTGAATATCAGGTATGCAAAATGAGACAAGCGTGGCATTCTTGTTCGGCTCACGCCGCTTTTAATCTCGTTACACCGTTTTGTTTTTCTTCTTCTTCTTCTTCTTCTTCTTCTTCTTCTTTGTTTCTTGCACACCGAGAACTGCATCATTTGTGCAAATTGGAATGTTTCGATCCATTTAACTGAAATGCGAATCTCTGCATACGATTCCTATTTTATTACTATGGTAAATAAGAAAGCGCGAGACAAACATTTCAATTGACAACATGATTTGGGGTGAAATTGCTTTCCGGTCAAACAAATGCCGCACAGAATTAATGAATAACAATGAAGCAGTGGCAGACAAAAAATCACCCGAGAAAAACGCATAGATAAATGACAACGCAATCAACATGATTTATTTAATTGGACTGTAGAATTATCTAACACCTTATACAGTCAATGGTTATGACTGGGAGAAATCAAATTATCCAATCATTATCTTAATGTAACGGTAGTCACAAATTGCCATTTTCGACAAACTCGCAGTCAAACAAATCAATATCGAACTGAAATAACCTTAACGAAGAAACAGATGTTATCTCCAAATGCTATTCCTATTTTTGGAGCCATTTTGTACACTTTTTATAGAACGGGACTAATGCTCTTTCTCCTCTTTGAGCGTGGCGATTAAATGATTTGACAAACTTGATCCACTACCAATAACGATCACCGCTATGTCCGTGCACTGCAACCATCGCCGCCTTCAGCATCATTTGCAACCATCGTAGGTAACTCGTTCGTACACACATCGTAGGTGGCAGCCATGCGCCAATGTACAACCGATACCAAATTTTTCGTTCCAAAACAACGCATCATCATCAGTGTCATTCCAAATGCAAAACACAAACGATTTATGGTCATTCGCCGAAGTCACTACTTAATAGCAATTACAACAAAGTGCGCTGTAAATGGAAAACATTCAGCAATGAATGCTCTAACGGCATCTATACGGTATAGTTTGGAAGTATAAGTTAATGCTTTCGTCATAAGGTTTAATGCAATACGTTAGGCCAACAACAACAACAACAACAAGCGTTTAAAGACCATTAATGCCCTGCGGCGTCTGGTCTGTTTTGTAACGGTGGCCTCACTTCTCCTCTAACAACATTCCTTCTTCAAAACACTTTGTCGAGAGCCAGGTCTTGAGTTTCCCTACTCCAGTCGTATCCTCTTTCACCCAAATCACACTTAACAGAGTCTAAATACCGTCTTCGAGGTCTACCCTCTACCTCTCGGACCATTCGCTTCGGCAATCAAAATTAACTTAGGTAAACGGGACTCATTCATACTCTGTACATGACCAAACCACCGCAATCTCGACTTTCTTGCAGCCTCATCAATCGAATCGACATTCAAATCCTCGCTAATTCTCTCATTCCTTATTCTATTTTTCCACTGGTCTCTACGCGACACTCCAGAAATCATACGCAACATTTTCATATAAGACACCTCAAGATCATGAATTAAGTTATTAGAATCGACCCAGCTCTCACTTCCATACAAGACAGTTGTTCTGAAGATTGACCGGTGAATCATCAACTTTGTCTCTTCAGTCAATTCACGCTTATTAAACACATGCGATCTTAGTTGTGCAACTACCCTAGGGGCTAATGAGTATTCGAAAACGTTCTACGTTTAGGAAAAAAATGACTTTATTCGTATTTTAAAGCAAGCATTCGCAACGCTCCCATATAAAATGTATGGAAGCATTCGCAGTGGCATTCGTAAACATTCGAATGCGAGTATCACGCGAATGCGCTGCGAATGTTTACATACATTTTATATGGGAGCGTTGCGAATGCATGACTCTACACGAATGCCAGTGTCAGCTGTCAA
The DNA here is from genome assembly GCF_009176505.1 of Sitodiplosis mosellana. Taxonomy (NCBI): domain Eukaryota; kingdom Metazoa; phylum Arthropoda; class Insecta; order Diptera; family Cecidomyiidae; genus Sitodiplosis; species Sitodiplosis mosellana. The sequence continues at coordinate 2,216,465 of NW_022595244.1, forward strand.
TTCAACGCTGAAACATGTCAAACAAAGATCGTTCTACGGGAAAACTGCGAAAAATAGTAGGCCAAGTATTAACACCCAAGAAAAACATTATTTGATGCCTGAAGAACTTAATCATTTAAAAAAAATTCACACATAAACAAAACCAACATTATTATTAATTACCATTTTTAACAGAAAAAAATATAAATTGACATTTGTAAGCAAACCAATCACAAGCATTCGTAGGCATTCGTATTTGATACGACGCATTCGCAAGGTATTCGTATTAAGTGCGTGGCATTCGCAGCATTCGCAGCATTCGCGAGAATCATATGCCCCTAGCAACTACCTTATTTCCATTCATTCTACGGTGTTCAAATTCTTTGTTGAATTTTCCATCTTCGGAGAAAACACATCCCAGATATTTAAACTCTGACACTTGTTCAAGCACACTACCATTCAAAACGCAATTAATCGTCTTTCGACTCTTACCAACATGCATAACTTGTGTCTTTGAGCTACTAATGGTCATACCAAAGCTTGTACTAAAGCAGAAATAATATTACCACCCAAAGTTACGTTACCCCTCAGCTTGGCTGATTTGATTATTTTATCCATATAAACAATAAACAAACATTGAAATTGTACAACCCTGTCTAAGACCATTGCGTACCTCAAACCAATCGCTCAGTTCTCCATGCACACGCACAGCAGCTTCACTACATGCATACAAACTCTTAATTGCACTCAGCAATGACCCATTTACTCCGTACTCACTCAAAACCGACCACAACTTAGATCTTGGAATACAATCATACGCTTTCTGCAAATCTAGGAAACACACATACATATCTTTGTTTCTTTCATTGAACTTCTCTATTAGTTGTCTCATGCAGAAATTTGATCTTGACAGCCTCTAAGTGGTCTGAAACCTGATTGATTCTCATCCAAGAGCGATTTGACAATAGCTCTGGTACGTTTTTCCAAAATTGCACTATACAGATTTCCGACAACACCCAATAGAGAAATTCCACGGTAGTTATTGCAGTCCCTATTACTACCCTTCTTATGAAGTGGCGAGATAACTGCACCACCCCAGTCCTTCGGTAAAACAGAGGTTTTCCAGGCCCAATTGAAAATGCGATGTAACCATCGAAGCCCTACTGATCCACTATACAACAAATATTCATTCCTAATCTCATCCACACCAGCTGCTTTTCCACAGCTCAACTTACGAAGCGACGCTTGAATTTCATCCTCACTTATTCCTTCATTCGTTCCCGGCTCTTCATTCAATCCGTCGTTCTCACTCTCATTCTCGGTTCCATTTGTACTCTCCACATTCAACAGCTCTTCATAATACTCTTTCCATCTATTCAACACATTCTTTCTACCGAGTACTACATCTCCTGACTTATCTAAAACAGCTCCTGGAGCCAAAACTTCTATACACACACATACAAAACAACATTTTTAAAGCAAATAAGTTCTATTGGTGATATGTCATTTCACCAATAGAATATTTCATTTGTATTGGTAATTTCAGTACAAGTGACAAATTTACTAACATTGCCTATTGTATTGAATTTACCAATACAAATGAAAAATTCCATTGGTGAAATGACATTTCACCAATAGACCGTCAGGGTTCAATAATGTAATCTATTGGTACTTTTGCATTTCACCAATAGAACTGGCAGGGTTCACCAATTCAGTTTTCTCTGTGCACGCTTATCTAGAACTGTCTTGCGCAAGCTATCCTCCACAATTACGTAATCGAGTAGAGATTTCTGATTCTGGCCAGGGTTTTCCCACGAATACATATGAACTCTCGCAAAAATCCAATAATCTCTTTCCGTTACCATTCGCAACCATTATAGTTGAACCATATCCTCGCCAAACTTCCCTAACACATTCAGATAATTCAAATTATTTCTACCGACTCTTGCATTCAAATCTCCCAACACAATCACCTTCTCAATCCCCTTACGGTAAACAATATCATTCAAATCCGCATAAAAATCATTCATGATTTCCGCATTCACACCCTCACATGGCGAATACACACTCACAAAACGGTAAACTACACCGGCTATCTTAATTGAAATTCACATCATTCTCTCATTCACAAATCTATGACACACAATCGACGATTCCAAATTCTTATGAATTAGAAATGCGACGCCCCAGTTAGCTCTTCCACTTTTCACTCCTGAAAGATAAACACGGTAATTCCCTAGCGAATCCTCTAACTGACCCTTCACACGCACATCATTCAAAGATATCACATCCAGACCAAAATCATTCGCTCTCTCAACCAATTCATACTTCTTCGACTCAAAACCCCCTTTCGAATTCATAGTTCCAATATTCAAAGCGGTCGTCAACTGTGGAGCCCCGGTCAGGTCCCGGGGAGGGCGAGCTCCGTGGCCTCCCCTCGTCCGACGCCCACCATTACTGTTTCGAGCAAATTAAGGGTTTAAGGTCATCAATAATTTTGTCAAAACATGACGGGCCATGGAATCGAGTGAAACTAAAACCCAACAAATAATGATATGGAACGAACTCACCAAGAAAACCAGGAAAAAAATGAACCAAAAGTCGATGAATGATGAAAATGCGATGAAATGCGTTATTGCACTATTATTTATGTTAAAAATACCGTTATGTCGACGCGATCGTTATGAATTATTAAGATGATATTATTAATTAGCGAATAACGTTAGCCCGATAACAAAATTAAAAATAGTTAACAACAAAATTATGAAAATAAACAACAAAATTCGATATACATATATCACATTTAGAACTCAAAACTGTGGATTCAATGCGCGCGCCAAAACTGCGAACACAAACACTGACGTTTACGCGGTAATGCCAACAACAGCAACAACAAACAAGGACAACACGAGCGTACAATTGACTGTATTTTACCACTAATCAAAAATTTCACGAAAAATATTTCACTTTTATAAAGATTTATTATTTCTATTTTAATTCCAACTCGATTTTTCACATAAAATTACAAACAGTTTACACAACATATCGAATAGCCGGTGTTTGTGTTCCGTTTGACACTTGTCGCACAAACAAGGTGCACATTGACTCAACACAGCGAACCGAAAAAGATATTTATACAAAAATCACCGATAAAGTTAAACTTTTCGCGAAAACTTCATATGTTCCTAGTGAAACTAATGCTGAATAATTAAAATATACCTACAAAATTCTCAATTTAAAATGCACGGAAAATAAATAATATCACGAAAAAAAAGCTAAATCGGATTTAGAGCAACACACGAACCACGTCCGTCAGTCTCAACGCCATCTAGCGTTTTTTTACAATACGTTAGGCCACTTTTAAATTTTTTCAATTTTCATTTCATTTCATTATATTTATTCATTTCGAAGAAACGAAACAAAAATAACAGAACCCCCCAAAAAAATTTTTGGACATGAAACACCATTAAATTGCGGTTTTAGCATTACGAATTTTCCACAACACAACAATCAGCAAAACAAAACAAACGAACGAGTCAGTCGAAAGAAACAAACCCCTCTCATTATGTTGCAAAGTCCATTGGACTGAACCTCATTGAACCCTACTATGTCAACCAAACCATTGTAAATCAATTTATCATACGTTAATGAACATTTACATTTACATTTACAAAATTGATTTATTCAAAACAGAACACGAAGCGATCCCAAACAATCTAATGAAAAAGACATGTCCGTTTTGTGTACCATAAAAACGAGGGGAGAAAGCATGTGTTTTTATCGCCGCATCCATCATATCGATATGGCTGTGAATTGACGTCAATTCAAATGTGCACACAAATCACGTTTTACAGCATCGAATCATTTGCCTGTAAATTTAGATACAATCAAATCGACTACGACGTCAATTCAATGCTATTTAGAAATGTTCAAAACAATATTATTAATAAAATGAAGCACCAAATTAACTGCCATCAAATAAACATTCGCGAGGGCCACGCAGAAGAAATTTACCTCGAATTTATCAAACTCGAGGAAGTATCAAGGTTACAAAGGCTTTTTTTCATATTTGAAATATGAACTGTGTGCCTGACCTTTCCAATTGCAAAAATACCGTTCGCAGAGTTCAAATAGACATGTTTCCAATAAATAAATGATGAAACTTCATTGAAAATCTTCTCCGTTCATTCACTCGGAATGGCAAACCGCCGCAAGTAGCATCAATTTTTCACGAATTTCCGCAGTTTTGGGAATTTTTCTGATTCGAGAACAACCTCGAAAATACTGATAGTAAGTAAACAAACACTTGTCGCTATGGCTGCAAAATAATGAAACGTGCTCTCAGTCAAATGATGCTAGTAATGAAATTTCATTCATTCATTTAGCTTCTACATTCATCAACTGAAAGTCGTACACAGTTCGACAATTAAATGTTGCAGTCGATTCTTTATTTATGGTTGAGTAATAAAATGTCTCTTTTAATTGCATCAATCAATTTTCAGCTTGTTTTTCTATAACATTCCAACTCCTTATCGGAACCGATTCTACAACGGAATCACTTTCATAAAAATTCTTGTCGGTTTTATTACCTCTTTCCTCGGCCGAAGAGTGTTCTCTCTAATTTTTTTTCCTAATCAGTTTATTTCATCAACAAACGAAGGCGTAAAATGTATCTGATTGCATCATTTACATTTCACTTGGAAGCTGTTGTTAGTGTTCTTACTGCTGTTGGAACTACTGTGTGTATTTAAAAAAATGTGCTTCTCTTCCTGGTTACATCATGGTAATCGGCACATCAACATTTTAATCGCTTTGAATATGGATCCACTTTAGTTTTATCTCGTTCATTTTGATTAATATCAAATGACACTAAAGGTGTCATTTTGATTTTCTTCCATTCCTTTTTGTCACGATTATTTGTGCATTCTCACCAAAAAGCTGCGATCCACATTGATTGTGTAATAATGCGTAAACATCAAAATTAACTTCCTTTTGAAATTCAAAAAATGATATGATTTGATTTTTTTTTGTATAATTGAGTCCAGATGATGAATTGCTTCGGAATAAAATCGATTGAATTTCCCTGTTTCAAGACTCATTGACTCCATGTAAAGTGTGCACTTGATTTCAATTAAATGCGTAAAGAATGTCGAATAACAAGCTAAGTTGAAAACAACAAGACGAAGATGGAACACTTGACCTTTATCTTCGTTGAATGTGGCTGATGAAATTATAATTGGGTGATGATGCTGAGCTGCGGCAAACCCCAAAACTATTGTATATCATTCATTTGGTCTGCTTTTGATATATTGTACGTATTTAATTGGTGCTGAACACTTGAACACTCTTCCCATTCATCCCATCCCATAGTTTCAACACACCACTACAAATTTAGAACCTTGAGACATGCAATTAGCTTCAGAAACAATTGACTCATTTAAGAGCATTCAGTAGACATAATGGCGCCAATTAAAACGAATGGAACGCGATTTTCAATTAGATTGACTTTTCTTCTTCGTATCGTCCAGGCAAAAAAAAAACACTTTCGAGTGAATGCAGAGAATTTTCTTTGCAACACGTTTGCCTTTCTTACGCAACATTCTCTTGTGCTAGTGAGTGGAAATTCCGGCCAAATGCCAATCACATAACTTACTTAGTGGAATCAGATTAAATTACGAGTTTGGTGAAAATTTGCATGAATTTATAGTTGAAATGAGCTGATTTTGTTAATAATCTGTTTGGCATTGCGAAAAGTTGATGAGTTTGCATTTGATTTGTATGCGCATTAAATGATAAGAGCATTTAAATCTTTGCATTTATTTGCAGAATGATGTGCAAACAATGTTCACCAAACACTATAGAAATTGTTGATAACATGGATTTATTCACATTGTTCGAATCTACAGAAAGTGTATTCGGCTTTAAAATTCGCAATAACAAATGGATCATAGCACATCCGACTGAGCAAGTGAAAAATAATGTTCACCATTATGTTGCGTGCATGACTTTCGATTGTCGATTCAAGGAAATCCGAAATTCCTAGTTGACGTCATTAGTTGGTGACGCGAGCAACAAGTTGTCCATAGCAACGCCAATTGCAGAAAACAATTGTCGGCACACGTTTTACATCTGATGTGGCTGCTGTTGCTGCTGCTGCTGCATCTAAAAAGCACTTGAGCATATTCATTCGCTGCCACCAAATAAGATGAACAACAAATTTTCCGTTCGAGAGATGTGAAAATGCGACGCACAGCATAGCACGGCATGGCACGGCACAGTAATCCTTGTTGGAGGGGGCCTCTGTGCACATACATATGTCCATGCCGTGTAATTCAATTAGAAGCAGGCATTCGTCGAGTTCATGTTCACGTTCAATGCTCAAAACCGCCAAAGTCATACCGTCTATCGTTTCATCCCATTCTGGAGTAGCTTGAACGAAGCCCGACATCGGTGTTTATCTCATTTACGCAAATCATAACTTTCTCGGTTGATTATTTTTTTCCTCTCTCTATTTTTGCGGCATCAATTCGTTACACGTGTTAGCCTATCCACGTCGCAGCCCAACAAAATTCGTGTTACGCTTGTATGTGTGTGAATGTGCTTTTTCCACATCGTGCCCGAGATTAATGTTGCTAACAGCTGAATGTTGCTGTTAGGTTGACTGGAAAAATATTCAGTTGTATGTGGAAGCATACGAGCGAAAAGCGTTGCTCCTGCGAATGGACGCACGTATAAATAGCCAAATGCCTAGGATCCGTACAAAGCGCAAGTCGTAACGACATTCTAAGCACTTCATGTTGCTGCCAACGTCCTGGCACGGAACACATGCCGCATAAGATATAGATGACGTATATTATACATACACTCATATAGGCGTAGATATTGATTTTATTCCTGTAGCCGTTTCCCTTGATCTTGTAAGGCACACAGCAAACGTATAAAAATATACGTATGCGAGTCCCTGGACTTTTAGACGTCCATTGCCAAGGTCATTAGCGGAAAATGTCAAATGGCAACACGAGAATGGAGAAAAAAACGCACACGAGAACATCGATCGTTCAATGCTTTTCATGCTGCATTTCTAATATCCGTTTAAAAAAAACGCTTTGGCAAACGTGCCCATCAAATGGATTGGATAATAAAAATATTGCTTTCACTCTCTTTGATACAAATCAAAGTTCCGCTTTGCAACAAATGGAAAAGAGAGAAAAAATTAGCAGCAATTCGTTTGTTTGTTTCATTGTGTGGCAAAAATCAAGACTCATCCGATTGAAACACTCCCACAGTGAACCGTATACACGGAACACATGCTTCGGGTTTCATCACGAAAAAATATAAAGATCTCTCTTTATCAAAAAATCACAAAGCCTCAGCTCACCAACCACATTTATTTACTTGCAGTCCGCAATCGTTGCATCTGCGAATTATAAGGAATAACTGGATGAAATACGCCGTTGAACTGATATTGTGGGTATAATAATGAATATTGGAAAGAAAATCACGAGAATGAATTTCTCGCCGTTTCCAAGAGCTTCTATCTTCTCGATATCGATTCTATTATGTATGATAAATTTTCGGAAAATTATTCAATAATTGGGTGGTTTCTCGTCTAGCATGGGAAAAAATGAAGCTGACGCTTGCCGCTTCAATGAAATGTTCCCTTTGATAACTGAAGCGCATTGTACCTGATATCTATTGAGTCAGCCGGTTTCATTGACGGCGAAACCAAAGTGGTTTTTTTCTCTCGCTCTCTCTCCGTTTTGTTCACTTGCTTGTATCTGATTTATTGTTGTGAGCACCCACACATATTAAACACAGCTGTTGCAACACATCATCACAATCATGAGGCGCTCATGAATGGATAACTTCCGTTTATTTTTAATATCCGCAACACACACACATTTTGGACAATCGTTCATCCCTCAATGAATACAGATTAGATTTATAGCACATAATATATTCATTAATCCAACGGTATTAGCCGTATAAATTGCTAATTTTTATCAAGCGGTTGCTATTTGTGCTGTTACCTGCATCCAGAAACGATCTATTTCCTGGGGTGGATGAAAATAGAAGGGCAGCAAAAAACTGAGTTGGCAACAGTTGTTGGGTATCAAACCCTTTTCTCGACGGATTTTCTCCGCATACATATTTGATTTATGTGAACTCATTGTCTAATCGACCATCCATTAGCAATTTTGAGTTCACACGATATCGACCTTTTAATCGATTCTTCTCGTGTTTGTTCTAAATTCCGCCTCCGCATCCAATGTAACTGGATGTTTCTGTCGAATTCGCGAAAATTTTCGCATCACCTGAAATTGTCTGAAATCGACAAAAGTTAATCGGATTTCCATTGATCAGTCCATTCTTCGTTTTTTTTTCTCAACAAACTCACACGCTTTTCTCGTTCGTTCTATGGCAAGTGAATGGACCCATCGAATAGGAATATGTATACGATATTGAAAGACGGGTGGGTTTGTCGGGAAGAGAAAGTTTTCTTCATTCCATTCATGTATTTTAAGTCAATGGAAATTCGATTCGGAACGTTGTTTTGCAGAAATGTATTGAGAGTCCAACTTTATTTCAAGTTTTTCTGAAGTGAACTGTGATTCTACGTATAGTTAACACTTTCAAAGTTTTACGTAGAATTTTCACATGCGCTGTAATGCGGTTGACGTTGTTGGCATCGACAATCGAAAATTGAGAAGCGACCATTCACACAAGAACACACCATTTGAAATTCCATCGCATACATGCACTCAACGGTATTCGAATACGTGTGTACGTTGTACAGCACTCACTTTGCTTGATACAGTTGTGAATGAAAGTTTTTCACTAGATGTGCGTGCTTTTTGTCACTTATTCATTTTCCCTTTTCTTGTTTCGTTCATTTTCTGTTGAATTTCCATCCATTCATCGTTTTTGCGGTGGTGGCTTGTTTTTATTCATGAACCGTACGTTCGGTGGTAGTGGTGCTGGTGTTCCATCCATTTGGCGTAAGTTCATATTGTGGCTGCGGCGGCAGGTGTAATTTACACTTTTTTTGGAACTTTGTTTTTTATTTGCGTCAGTCCGAGGTCATATTTACGTCATTTATATTTCAATTGCCCAAAGCAACGAAATTACGTTGTTCCACTATTATATTGCTGCACTGTATTCAGTGTGCAATGCATGAATATACATGCAATGCCATTGCCAATTCACCATTCTGACGAAGTGTCAGAACATTGGCTTTACCTTGTTAACAGCTGCGACGCAATTAACAAAGACTATATTAAAATTTCAAATGTGACGCTGATAACATTAACGTGGTTTTTCCGAGGTTTCCAATATGTCGAACTTGGAATGGGGTTGGCCGTTGTGTGAAGCCAACATTAAAAAAAAATATCTAATAATTCTGGATGGAATGCTCAGGTAGTAACTATCATTTTAAATAGACAACAACTACAAAAAAATGCTTCGTTCAAATGAATATGAAAAAATTCCAACGATTTGAAGTTTCAAGCGTGAATGAATTTTCCATGAGTGACAATTTTCAATTCAAACCGCCCGGAGATGTAAACCATTCCACGTGAATGTATATCTTTAACCTTTACAAAATGACAACAACGAGAACAAAAATTTCAACGATACCTGTAATAATTACGATTTTATAATCCCAATTAAAATATTTCCATGCCATTAAGTTGGGTAGAAATGCACATATATACAACGTGGTTCATTTAAAATGATATTAAATATGCTTTCTCGTAGTTTTTCTCTAGTTAGGGGATAAAAATGTGGGACGAAAGCTATTGTGAATCACTGTTACAAACCAGGCGGTTTATTGAGATTTAAATCAATCAACCCTCGTGCTTTTTCTGTGCCATGGTGTGTATCGTTTGACCTTTTTGTCAGTGTCACATTCGTTCCTGTCCTATGTCGTGATTCGTCGATCCAATAAAATTCAATCAAAAGTACAAGCATCCAATTACCTGTACTACTTGAATTTTTCCTTTTATTAATTTTAAATGCACATTCGAAATCAAGTCACTTTTCCTCTCGCTCTATGTGTGTGTGCTGCAACACGCGTACGTAATATTTAAAACAAAATGATAATCATTTTTATGCTATCGAATGGAACAACGAAACCAAATGATTTTATCGATTTTATTCATCCCGTGCTCTTTGCTCGTACAATAAATAGATAATAATGTTACGCTTGTGTGCGTGCAAATGTGAAAACTCTCATTTGGAGTCGCGCTGAACCAATCTCTCACGTTGTGTATGCATGCTGATGATGATGATGACGACGATGACGACGGCGTCGGAGGCAACGACAACGGGCGATGGTTCGTGAAGCGCAAAATCTGAAATTTCATTCATAAAATGCGAAATGTTTATGCGGCGTCTTTGCCGGGCTGTTTCCATTCGATTATTCAATCTTGTGCTCCAGCGGCATTCCCATTTTTCTCCAGCAACAAATCTTGTGTCTATTTTTATAATATAAAATTCTATCGACCCATGCAACCGCATCCACTACATGTTGAGCTTAGGCAATGCCTTTTCTTTCTTTGTCAGAGGTGAGTTTTTTTATGGAAAAAGAAAGCGAAACGCATAAACTTCTACAGAAAATATCCATCGGGTGGTATTACACCCTGCAAACTGCAGATTTTACTTGCCTGTGTAAACAACAACATTTTCTCGACCGCATAATGCCTTTGACATTTTCCATTTTCGCCAAAGACACGTACACCAACAAGTTGAATCAACTGAACGTAAAACTGTGTGGCATTTTCTTGCTTTTTCTCCCTTTTCCAAATAAAACATCCAAATGTGACAGATGAATAAAGAACCGCAAATAAGTATAAATAAATGTGGTGGGTGGCATATGTTGAGATAGGAATTGCATGCGTCGCGGGCAATAGTATGCAATCGAAAAAGCATTTGGACAGTAAGAAAAGAGAGAGAGAGAGAGAGAGAGAGAGAGAGAGAGAGAGAGAGAGAGA
>NW_022595244.1:2227444-2301884 GCF_009176505.1 Sitodiplosis mosellana
AGAGAGAGAGAGAGAGAGAGAGAGAGAGAGAGAGAGAGAGAGAGAGATATGAAGTAACTGAGCTACAAAAACGGAATGTTCGTTTCAATTGCAATTCTAGCTATTGCTCTCAACATTAGAGGAATGCGTCAAGCCATTACTTTCGCTCTTGTATGTCACATACAGATGAACATACAACGAAATGCGAAAGGAAACTTCCTCGAAGTGACTTTAAATCGAATTTATTTCTGTTTTTCTTTTCTCTCCGTGTCACTTTCGATTTCTTTAGAGTATTGTGCGAAAAACAACGTCAACAGCAACAAAATAGTAAGCCATTTTCACGAAGCGTCGGTATAATGAAAAATAAATTGAGATATTTGATTGAGTAGATGTTGACCAGTTGCGTCGTTGCTTATCTTTTATCAACTGCGTTGTTAGCCGTAAGCGTAAGCGAAACGAGATAAGAGCGACACTAATTGCTAGTATGTTGGTGTGCGGCGGTGGTGTCGTTCGTTGTATTTTCCTAAAATTCCAAGCTCTCCGGTCGACCGAAAATCGAGGGGAAATCAAATACACACTCACACTTGCAGCCACACGGTATGAGCTTGATTCGATCAATAAATCCAAGGACGTTCAAAAATTTCATTCACAAAAATCCTTTTAATTCATAAAACAATCCGGTTACAACCAACTCGATGGCAGCCCGGCAAACACACAGCAAACAAATGGTAGTACATTGCATATGTACGGTATACATGGCGCTATGTACCCATATACATATCCCCGTCACTTGGCGTACATATATGCATGTCGGGCATGCTATCTAGTCCTGTACCAAAACAGGATAGACCGTATGACGTAGATGTGCCGAACCAAAAATCGTAACAACAAAATCATTCATTCGATGCGATTTTGATGGTGTGTCACTTTTGCCGTGTCGATTTTCTGTTTTTTTCACTTCGTTCCACACCATGTTTTCGATCCCTAATTTCTACTTGGTTTAGTAAATTTGGAACTCGCATTCTTCGATAGAATTTTTTCCATCATTTTTTATGTTTTGTATGGGTTTGTGTTTGCCAAAAAGATGTTTTCGTCGTTCAAACAGCTGAAATTCAAATGAGATTCCATAAAAAGCGAGACATACGCACAGATATTTTTCCATTGCTCTCATGTAAAGGTTTTGATGAGAAAATTCTATTTTTGTCATTAGCAAGCCTTGTCGAGCTTCAAGTGAAATTATTTGTGTATGTGCGGTACGTGTATCGATGTTTACCAATCCAGTTTATGAAAGGCTTAAAAAGCAAAAAAATAACCAGGTAAAATAAATATATATATTTATATCCAGCAATCGCTGGTTCCATTCAGCCGAAATGGTATCATTGTGAATGTGGCGTTTGAGAAAAAGAAAAGAATCCACTTGACGAAATCACCGGCAAATCGAGCAGCATTCTTACGTCAATGGTTCAGTTACACATTGGCAGCTCATGGTGAATTACTCTCGAGAAAACATTGACGATATAACAGATCATAAGGAAAATAAAAAACAAAGTAATAATAGACAATTGTTGATTTTGTACGCCCAAACTTTTTGCAGCCGATTCTGAGTCATGTTTTTCCTACTCATTTCAGTCTAGTATTGAACTGCATCAAGAGAAATCAGAAAAAAATAATGCCTCATCTGCTCAGAATTCTCAGGTGGATCATCCAAGGTATATTTTTAAACCACAGTTGATTCGTTCGATTTTTGATGACTTGTTGCATCATTTCTCATACCAAAAATCCAACTCAAATCAATCGACTCAACCAGACCGTCGCATGTGGGAATAATATTCTGTGAATGAATGAATGGATGAGTAGGATCACGTCAATCGAAGAGCGTAAAATCGTATATTCAACTGACGTACTCTAGACTATGATTCACGTGACCAAATTGATTTGCGCTCAAATTAAAAATCCAAAAGCCGATATTGATGGTAACCCGATCATTGTTACATCATTTCCAATTGTCCGAACAATTCGGATCCAAAGACGTAATATGCACTTTTTTGTTTGTTTTCTACTAATGGAACATAAATATTACAGTCAAATCCAACGATAGGCGAGACATTATGATTTAAAGTTGATCACTGATAAAATCAAACTGTTATGCAAACCATTTCCGGAGCAAAATGTGATGATTTCAATTCGTATAGGAATTCCGTTTTCGTTTGCGATAATGGATGGAGTTAACCAGTTGAGTGAGTGGAGACGGTTCAAAGTTGAAATGTGGAAAAAATACCAAAAACCACAAAAATAGCGTGAGTTTTTATAAAAACAACAATATATTTCAGCGGAAAAATTGAATTTCTTTCTTTATTTAAAAAATAAAACAAATATTTTACAACAATTCCTTTCTTCTAATCACATTTGTTTGAATATTCAAAACTTATAGCAAAAATTATGGCAACAACCAATCGGAATGACTGACAGTTCAACACTGTTGATGTTTGACAATACGCTACAGCAAATGAGTCTATCACATTAACCAATATTTGTTGGAAACGTTTGCCAAAAGAAATTACGACTCTATATTTTGCCGGCACAAAAAATTTAACAGTGAAAGAATAGAAAAGTCCACTGGAATCGCTTTATTTTCTGATTTAAGCAAATTAAATCATATCTATTTTAAAGTCACACGAATAGACACAGCAAAATAAAATGAGAACACGGTCGCATAGTAAGAAAGGTTTGCAAAAGAAGGCTGCATCGAAAACGAAGAGAAAATCACCGAAGAAAATGGGTAAGAAAGTGGCCAGTTCAACGAGAGTGACACGAAAATCCAAAACCTGCTTCACCGATTTGAATGATGATTGCATTGATGAGATTTTGAGACGGCTACCAGCTGTGGAATTATGCAAATTTACAATTTTAAGTAAACGCTTGAAATTACTGGCCGAAGAGATGTTCAAAAGACTTTATTCATTCAAAACCATCACGTTCAAACCAACGGAAACATGTGCCACGGAGTTTGGATCGAAAATTACGAGGTTTGTAATTGTCATTGTTTTGTGTATTTTACAAAAAAAAGTGTTTTTACTCAATTTGAGATACCATCGTATTCGATTTTCGTCAATCAGTTCAGTATTAAATCGACGCTAGTAACATTTCAATGTTTCTCCCTTTCAGCTTGTTCATGAAATCGTTTGGTTCGTATATGCAGCAAATCCAAGTGATTGGCACTGAAAATGCTACGGAAAAGCGAATGGAACGTAAAATGTTGTTGTCAATCGGTGAGAATTGCGGTCCAAATTTGCAGTGTTTAAATTTAGTGCGATTGGATTTGAATCATATAACCGTGTCGCTGTTGTTGAAGACTTTAATCATTGTGCCCCAGCTAACACTGGACGGTTGCCGACTGGCAAGCCGTGATGTTGACGTTTATGAATTGTTGCTGAAGAAATGCCGTCAAATGCGCACTTTAAACATCATTCAATGCAATACATTCGATCACGCCACATGGCTGCGTCGTCGATATACCACAGTGAAAACAGTCCAGGTTTTGCGAGCAATTTTCGAGCCAGCCGATGTTGAAGCATTCTTTCAGTTGAATCCGCATGTGCGTGAGGTTTGGTTTAATGTGCGAATGCCACGATTGACTCATCGATATGATTTGGATAAATTGCAACGATTTCTCATGATCAACGGGTTCGATGAGGGAAACTATTGTTTACGATTTCTCAATACATACACGAAAATCGTGGTCAAATCACTCACTCTGGGACATAATATAATCAGTGATAAGAAATGCACGGCGATTGCACAAATGACCGACATTCGAGAGTTGAAACTTATCGAACCGACGTTGGTGTGCAACAATTTTGTCAACATATTAGCTAAAGGCTTGGAGAATTTGGTCACCGTTTTTCTTAGCGGCCCATTGTTTAGCTTTCAAATTTTGTTCGATTTGTTCAGCAATTTTCCACGACTGGAATTTATGTATTTGCACAACACCGAATTCGATTCAATTTCTGCGGAACAATATTCTGAATTGATTGAGGCACGCAGACGATCAGCTACCATCGAAACAGAGAACTACCCAGTGACAATAATTGTGAGCCGATCGACGCCGGTGTACGCGCGAACAATGTTCCGGAAATTCAAACACAACAAAAACATCAAAGTCATCACGATGAAGTCATCCGAATTTCAAACGCAGTTTTTTCTCACTAACTAAAGGTTTGGCTTCAACACTGTACACAGCACGATCACCACTCACCGTATTATCATCTCTCTCAACGAAGGCGGCTAGTCAAATCAGTTTTGCGCATGCTCGTGTGTGTGTAAATAAATACCACCTGTAAATCTCACGAAAGCTCTTTATTTGCTAAAGTTTTTTGTTTTATTTTTCCTTGTAAGAAAAATTACACTTTTTTCCAAAATACTTTTTTATATCTGATTAATTGAATTGCTATCAAAAAAGAAATCATAATGGTTATATGTGATGATGTTCAATTTTAGGAAATAGTATTTACATAGGGCCAAAAACATGGAAAAAAGTTAACATTATAATAGTTGATTGATCGAAACAAATAAATTAACTAAATTATCGATATAAAAAAAGACGTGTCTGTATTTTATATACATTTGATTTTCCTCTCTGTTTCCATTTTATCAAGAAAAAAAAACAAACAAACAAAATTTCAATCGAATAACAAAGTTTCTATTTGCAAGCGTACTTAATCAGCTAAGACATGCAAAAGTGTCTGGTGTTACGAAAAACAAATCTTGCGAAGCATGTCGGGTGCATCTGACTGGGAGATACAATATGCATAAATGTATGATTTAATCAAAATGAAACGTGAGAATCGGCATCTGGATGCCGAGCGTTTTGTTGTTTTAATTTGCTGCCCGTCTAGTGTGCAGTTGTATGTCTCTCTTTGGTTGTGTGTGTGTGTGTGTGTGTTATCAGTGACTGCTATTTTCGGCATGAATGAATGGTTCTGACTCGGAACGCTTGTGTGTACGCCGTTGCGGTAGTTGTGTTCGGTTTGGTTCAACGCTTTCGGCTTGCTGTAAATCTGGTTCGCTCCGTGTCAATTGATCTTCCGAACATGTGTCACTGTTCTCATTAAGTATGTGTTCGTTGAGGCAAACATCGCGGTCAAGATCAACATCGCTGTTGGAAAATAATGCAGTGGCACCTAAATTTGGCTCGGTCAAAAGTTTGGAATTGTTTGCTGGCAATGATTCCTGTGCCTTCAAATCGGCCACGGTGTCAACAGTTTTCGAGCGTTGCAACGGCGTGAATGGGATCGGTGAAGTTGAAGCGTCGACAATTTGACTGTTTGAAAGATTTTCCGCGTTTCGAGGCTTGGCCGGTGTGTTTGGCAACGGATGAATACCTCCAATGTTCAGGTTAATTGCGATATTCGGTGCATTCGGAGCAGCCGGATTCGATTGACTGCTTGCAGTGGCCGCAGGAGTGGTGAGTGTCGAAGGCATGGTTATATTCGTAGCGGCAGCATTGGCTGCTGCTTGCTTTTCCTTTTGGTGCGACTGCATCAAGTCACATGCTTTGCCCAGCGCACAAATTGTATTGAGAATGCGACAGCTCATAAGGGTTATGAAAGCGATGATTACAAGCAAGACTGATGCAAAATTTTCAATTTTTACCGCACTGTACAGCGCTTTGATCAATACCACACCCAATGGGAACGGAATGAAGCCCATTCGACGTGCAACCAAATCTGAATGATCGGAAAATGCGTGTTTTTGACGCGTTTGGGTCATATCATATGCAAGTGAAATGGTAAACTCTTTGTATACATCGGCTGGAAGCTCATTGAAACGGGTTATGAAGGCATGTTTTATCCAATCAATCAGAAATTCCACCATCATTACCGAGAAACAGTCGGTAAACAGAATCAAAAACTGTTCACTGCTCCAGTTAAACTCTTTCATCGTTTGAATAACCACCACAAACAGTAGAACGGTCAAATGGACACGTTCACGCACATCTGCACAAGTGAGCTGGAATAAGTTGTTTTTATCGAATTTCTTAAACACACTTCCTTTTAGCTCCACAAAATTATTCGACATCATGATACCGAGCAGTCCTTTGTTGTCCGAATTGATGGCCACATTCAAGGTAGTCGCTTGAAACATGATCAAACTGCTGTGCAGAATGACGTAGAACAGTGCAAAAATGATATGTCCAAATAGACCAATGCGACTGCGGCTGCGTTCCTTCGGCTCAGTTGCTGTCCAAAATAGGGCGTCGATCGTATCTTGAAATTGAAATGTATATTTTATCATCCTTTTTTCGTTTCGGTTTGGTTCAGATTTGACTGAAAAGAAAGTTACCTTGTCCAAATGCGCAGAGCAGCCGATCGCCGACTTCAAGCATATTGTAGAAAATGTATAATTTTATCACCGATTGACTTTTGATGATGTGATACATGCGATTTGTGTCAATCATGTTAAGAATGCAAATGGCGGCTATCCAAATGGAGCCCTTCAAGAGATCACACACCTCGGCCGGCGCCAAAAGCCGTTGACCGCGTCGTCGCAGGCCAAAACATGTTGCAATCGGACGCCATATCACAGCACACACGGCCAACACATACCGAATCAGTAAAAATGTGTGAATATACAAAAAGGAGTCGATACACTGAAGCACCCCATAAACCATAAACTTTTCAAATTCACGCGGGATTTTCATGAATGTGTAGATTTTTTCGCGTCGTGCTGAAAATCGCTCCTCGTCGTGTTCTGGAACGTAGCCGCGCGTGAGCTCAATTTTGATAAAGTCAAAAAATGATCGATCATCAACAGGTTCTACATAATACGCAAATGGGTAGGAAAAAGAGACAGATAAAAATAGAAATGACCAAACGGACTGCGAACAAAAATATGCTATATGTGTTTATCATTACTGTACCTTTTTTATTGCTTTCGTCGGCATTTTGGTCGCCAAACTTTAACTTTCTCCGCTCGGGATCATCGAAAATATCTTCGATATGATTATCGAAATAGTATGCATTAAGGTCACCGCGAAAACGTATCTTTTTAGTTGACGGTGTTATTAAGTCATCGTCTTTTTTCGTCATGTCGTCGACGTACGCTAATTGTCTGATTGCATATGTAAAAGCAATCCACTGCTATCGAACGTGATGGATGAAACAAAACAATTGTGACCCAATCGAATCGAAAAATAATCGGGATTTTTTTTTCAATGTGTTTTTATGTGTTACACTCTCGCTGTTTGCAATCGCCTTGACATTAGCCATACAAAGAAAAATAAACAACGTCGTTTGAAACGTCAAACGAATGCACATCTGTTCATAAAACGTCAAACGTCGACACTGCGACACGTTTACTTGGATCAATGCGAATTTTAATGGTTTTTAATGCAAAACAACAATTTCACTGTCAATTTGCAATAACAAATCGAATTCAAAAATGATTTTTGTGCAATCGATTTTTTGCGTAAAATTTTCTCACGTCATCAAACAAGCCAACGTACGGAACGCGTTCGCATTAAACTAACGCATTGGATGTGTCAAACAGTGCTTGACAATCGAGTTAGCCACAACATAAAAAATTGGAAAAACTAGAATCTGTACGACACACTCTCTTTGTAATTTACTTGTGAAAATTTACATACACAGCAAGTGGAGAGAAAGAGAGACATCATCACCAAATGACAACAAAAAAAAATTGGTGCAAAAGGGAAAATTTCGTATTGCAAACTCTGTTGTCATCTATATAATAATTGTGTGGTGTATATACTCTCAGTGTCACGCATTTATTTTTAATTAATTTATCGTTTCGATGATGTCCAATGTCAGATCAATATTTACGGAAGCGTTGTAATCGACGTTGAAACACCTTCTAATTGCGCGATTCAGTGCGAGCTGTGTTCAAAACAAAATTTTCTCTACTTGCTTGCCAGTAATCCATTTGCATTTGCAAGCATTTGTGGCGAAAGAAGTAGGAAATTCGTGTTAGAATAATCAATTTTTCCCGTGTGCGTGTGCTGTTTGCTTGGTTCCTTTTGGTTGTCAGCAGATTGTAGATTAGAATGAGTGAAAATGAAGCGACGACGGCGATCAAAGAACATAAAGTGATAATCATAGGTGCTGGTATGGCTGGCCTGTCTGCTGCAAATCATATGATAAAAAATGGTTTGACTGATTTCCGGATTTTGGAAGCTCGAGGTCGAACGGGAGGTCGAATCGTTTCGATCGATCTTGGTGCGGAAAAAGTGAGTAGCCCAATTCTAATCGATGTGTATGCCTCCACAATTACATAATATTATTTTTCTTCTTAGATTGAATTGGGTGCAAATTGGATACATGGTGTGCTTGGGAATCCGATATTCGAATTGGCCATGGCAAATGGATTGGTTAGCATACTCAATGCACCAAAACCACACAAATTGATTGCAACGACAGAAGATGGTAAACAGGTGCCGTTTGCAATACTCCAAGAAATCTACGAAGCCTATGTGTGCTTTCTGAAACGGTGCGAAGAGTATTTTCTGTGTCAGTATATACCACCGCCGGATATTGACAGTGTTGGCGAGCACATCAACTATGAAATCGAATTGTATTTGACCAATCAACCGGATGCCGAGGATAAACACTTGAAAAAATTGATATTCGAATGTTTGCTGAAGCGTGAAACGTGCATCTCGGGTTGTAATAGTATGAACGAAATAGATTTATTAGAATTAGGCAGTTACACGGAACTTCAGGGCGGAAATATTCTGCTACCAAAAGGATACAGTTCGATACTTGGACCGATGACACAATCGATACTGCCCGAACAAATAGTGCTCTCTTGCCCCGTCAAAACCATTCACTGGAAACGAAAATCCACCAGCAAGGCGGACCGGGCTGAAATGGCAATCGGTGGTTTGGAAACGGTCGATGAGGTCGATTCAGATGATTCGGATAAGACAGTTACCGAAGTACCCATCAATCGTAGCTCATCCAATGAAAATCACCGTCATCGGGATAAAGTGAAAGTTGTATGTGACAATGGCACCGAATACTATGCGAATCATGTGATTTGCACCGTTCCGTTGGGTGTGCTAAAGGAAAATCATCAAACATTATTTGAACCGGAGTTACCCCAATACAAATTAGAGTCGATTGATCATCTGCTGTTTGGGACAGTGGATAAGATTTTTCTAGAATACGATCGACCGTTCTTAAATAAGGATATTAGTGAAGTAATGTTGCTGTGGGACGATGACGTCACCGGTGCAAGCGTCGAAAAGAATTGGTTTCGAAAAATTTACTCATTCTCAAAAGTTAGTGAGACCATGTTGCTAGGATGGATTTCGGGAAAAGAAGCCGAGTACATGGAAACGTTGTCACACACTGTAGTGGCCGAAGTTTGCACCGACATTCTGCGGAAATTCTTAAAAGATCCCTTTATACCGAAACCAAAGAGTTGCGTATGGTAAGTGGGATCAATCACGTCACCATTCCTTCAGTTCAATCACATTTATTCCTGTTTCATTCCAAATGAAAGGAAAAACTAATTTCCATCAATTTTCTTTGCAGCACAAGTTGGCATCGTCAGCAATACTGCAGAGGTTCGTATACGGCGATTAGAGTCGGTGGCTCTCAGGAAGATATTGATAATGTTGCACAACCATTGTATTCATCGCCATTGGATTCGAAGCCAGCCGTGTGCTTTGCTGGTGAACACACACACTGTAATTTCTATTCGACCGTTCATGGGGCCTATTTGAGTGGTCGAACAGCGGCACAGATTCTCTTAACGCCCGATTCACCGCAAGAAGTTGTTCTCGAATCGGACACAAGTGATTTAAGTTCATGGATTCAGGGCATAGCTCTCGAATAGAAAATTCGGTAACGATTGCTCGCTGCGCTTGCAACATTTTACTCCATTTCTCAACATGCGTGCGCCTACCTATTTGTGGCATGTCACTTTGGTTTTGTACAAGTAATAGTTAAATTGAATTTACTAATTTATTGTATTTCTTTATGACATTTTGCATTTGATTTGGGATCGGAGAACATTTGAAGCATTGCATGAAATTCGGTATGAACGAACCAAGCGGAACGGAATGCTATAGAATCATTAGAATCGCGTCAACCATTGGAGAATTTTATCTTTTTTTTTGTTTTTTAGACAATAATTTTAGTGAATGCAAAATGATCAATTTTTTTTTAAAGAAGAAGGGAAATTTTATTGATTTACATACATTTATTTTGAGTTGCAACAAAAAAAAACATTTTTATCTAGTCTCACAAAATTGAATTAATAAAAAAAAGTGAATTGATTGATTTCCTCCCCAAAAGAGAATGTGTAACATATTTTTAAAAACACTGAGAGAGTATTAAAATAAAATACGACGAAATTTGATGATCAGATGAAAAGAATGATTTGTTTATTGTGAATTTTCTTTTTTTTTACTCTGAATTACAGCTTTAACCTTGGGATTTGTATAGACCTTATGAAATAAATGCCATTCAAGTGACGTTTAATCTCTCATTTCGCCTTCTTCGTCGTCTTCACTCACACCAGAAATGTACAAAACATTGTTGCATCGAATCAACACCTCACCCAAATGACCTGCGTGAATGAAAAAGAATCAATTTGATTTAGAGTAATTTTACTCGTTTACATTTTATTCTTGAGATTTTTTGGTCAACATACCTGTCGATTGTCCATCAATGAACTCTTCTGTGTTTGCCAATTGCATGTTCATGTAGCCATCGACTGAAACCAGATATCCTCTGTATTCATGGCCCCACTTGAGTTTCACTTGCACTGCCTTCCCTGTCAACCCATTCAAAAATGGCTTTGGGTTAATTGGCATAGCCATCGACATGATTACTGGTTAAATGTTCTTCCTTAAAGTCGACTCAAAAAAATAAATGCTTCAGCAACCGTTTGAGGTTATGTCTTCGATCTGCAATGAAATCAACCAATGAAATTTTCAGCCAAATTTGTTCCAACATTTTTCACACTAAACAACAATATTTCATTTATATTTGAATTAATTCCGTAATTTTTCCAACAAAAAAAAATCACAACTTTACCTTATATTTCGAATCGAACCATTGGACAACGTAAAGACAAGGCGAAATGTAATCGTTTACACACCACCAAAATGCTATACTGTTTGAGAGCTGTCAGTGAGGGAAGCGGCAAACAAACAACGTTCTGTGTGTGCATTCAATGCAAAGTGTCAAATGTTTTTCTCTCTCACCGTGTGACGTCTGCGGTACGAATGCGTTCGCTCTGAGTTTTTGCCGAACGCTTGTTTTATTTCATCACAACGTTTATCCCTGTCGGTGCTACCACAAACTTTTCTATTCTGTACATAGGTCTAACAAAGTAAGAAACGATTTTAGAAACAAACAGAAAAATCAATTGTGTGAAGTTTTGGTTAGAAAAAAAAAATTGTGATAAAAAAAGTCGTGTCTGGTGCGTCAGAACAAAAGAAACCAAGTCGGGAAAAAATTTTTTTAGATCGGTAAGAAACGTAGACAAATAAGTTGTGGAATTGAAATCATTTTCGACAAAAGTCAGAACAATAGAATTACCCTGATGGAGAGAGAGAGAAAATGGTTTCATTTATTGAAGAGTTGGTCGTAGATTTACCTTTTTCATTTACACGTTGGCATGCAGTCAAGTAGAAAAGAGAAAGATTTTAATGCATCTGTGCAAAAAAAGCAGAATTCCAACGTATTTCGCACACATTGAGCAATATGTACGCGAATTCTCTCCTTTGTCTCGCTTTTGCATCGCATGCCGGTGGTGACACGATGATTTCTCTGCCGTTTTTTTTTTCTGCTGTGTGTGTTCGAATGTATGTGTTGGAATAATGGCTAGAAAAAGCCGAACTACAGAAGACTCAAGTCTATGGAGACAAACGGAGGAAGTAATCGAAAACATACATCCATTGTTTGCAATTGCAAAACTCTCTCTCTCTCTCTGGAGTTTGCGTGTCCGTGTTGGTTATGTGTCTTTTTTCCTGTTTATTCGTTCCGTTCCGTTCGCTTCCTTCTTTATCCCCTTGATTCACCATCATTTGAATGGCATTGTCGAAAAATGTCTGTAAGAAAACTGGAATTAGCATTGAAATCATCGCATCCGTGCGCGCCATGCATATATATACACACCACACTTACATATATCATGTGCATATATACGCGAGAACCGCAGATCAGACGAATCGCACACACAGCTTGCAATACGCATGCATTCTCGCGAATACACTTTTGAATAGCATTCAATTGGTTTTGCGTTGTGCAGAGACCGGTCAACAGCCGTTTCACACACAAACACAAATACATTCAACACACAGACAGACACTCCGAAGTCGCACCGTGTAATCGAAATTGTTTTACCATCCGAAAGCCGAGAGAGCGAAACGACGGCAAACTCCATCTCGAAAAAAGACGTCGCCAACCAGACGAAAAAAAAAGTTCATTGCAGACATAAAATTTCTGTGTGGTCTTCCTTTAAAAGAGAGAGCGAAATTTTCTTTGGTGCGACGACAAGGGCGACTATTTTTAACCAAAATTAATTGAAATTAATAAGTACATTTATCAACCTATAAATTAGTGCTCAAAAATTGGTTCTTTTCCCATTTTATTTTGAATTGCAGTTTCAAGCTGAAATTTTGGTTTGAATAGACGCTTTTCTGTGTTTTCGCTGGTCAATACAACAAAAGGAGTCGAACGACAAACGATATCGCAAAAATGCTGGTCGCTTTGGAAAATGCCGATGAAATTTTGCAAATTTTGGATCGATTCACCAAACAAAAATCGAAAGACATCCCAGCCGAACTAGAAGAATACATTAATTATGTTGCCAAAACCGGAGACACGGTCTATCGCTGGCCCACCGTTCAGTATTTGTTCCGTGAAAAATTGCGAAATGTCATCAAAGAATTTCACGACACCACCGCAAGTATCGAAGGTATGTGTGACTTGATCTCGCCCATTTTGTTTACTTTTGTAATTCGATTGTGGGTGGATTTTTTTGTTCTCGCTTGGTTTTTTTTTCGTGTTTCAAACGAAGATGCTTATATTTTTTTGCTGAAAAAGTGTATCTTTTTCCAAATTTACATGTAACAATTTTTTTGTAAAAAAATTAATTTTCACAATGTTTTTTCATCATTTCTTTGGTATTCAATTAGATCTTCCCCAGTGTCCGAATGTGGACCAATTCAATTATGAGTCCATGAAAACATTGCTGTTTGAACGCTTCGATAATTTCCAAGCGGCACCGTTCACCATCCAACGTTTGTGCGAGCTACTCACTGACCCGAAGAAACACTACAGTCGCCTCGATAAATTCATGCGCGCGTTGGAGAAAAACATTTTGGGTAAGCCATTTGCTTTCAAGTAAACATTGTTTGAGTAAAAACTGTAGAAGAAAGAGGATTTTATATTAATATTTTGGGATTTTTCAGCAAAAAAAATCAGAAAGGATTAAATTTTAATCCACACAAAACTTACAAGTATTAAACTTTATAATTGTTGGGACTCCCAACTGAAGACCATGCCTATAGCCCGCGAGAATGCAGATGGTTTTTGAATTCCCGCTTGATCTCGGATAGAACTTTGTGTTGATTGTTGATTCTGAAAACCATAACAATTGCAGATATGAATTACTCAAAATTTATCGAGTAAAAGCCAACATTGAGCATTGCTTAATGAATGAATCTCACAAATTAAATGGAAAATACTCAGTTTATCAATTACAAACTTAGATTATCTGGTTTGCTGGTGGAGGCGCTGCAGCTGCTCCGTTTTCCTCTTCTTGCACCGATCTCTTGAACGCTTGATGTAGCTCAACGCCTATTACTGCACACCAACATGTTCGTATTCAATGAGTTTATTGTTAATAGTAAATTGAATTGATATCTTTGGTTCAAACAATCATACCTCTGTGAAGAATGTTCCGACCAGCGTTGACATCGCGATTCCATGTCATATTACGCTCATTTGCTGGCTTTTGTTCATACCGCCGGAATTCGGATGCCTTACGCACACCACGACGGTGTGGTCGACGAGTATTCTTTCGTTGCTTTGTCACCTGCCGATTAGTTTTGCGCGAATGGATGTGATTGACAGCTTCAGTTGCTTCAGGCACTTTTTCACACCCACGACACAAATAATACCGGTACTTTTTCTTCACTCGACCGGCTTTTTTTTGGCTGTTCCAACTCTCGGAAGCACAATGAACACAATTTTGTAGTGCGAAACTCATCGACCCAGAACACTGTGCAGTTGTGACGTCGGCTCATTTTCTCGAACAGTGCTCGGACTCGTGTTCGACGGTAGCCCTTGGCTGGCGAACTTCCAGGCAACGTTGCATTTCCGGCGAAGACAAACGTTTGTTTGCCATTAATCAATTGCGATGCGAGTTTTTCCAATTCTCTTTCGGTTGCAATGTATTGCAACAGATCTTGCAGAGCATATTCATACTGTGTGTATGCTACAAATTTTGCATTGAAGTGACGAAGAATGTTGCCTGCGTATACGTTGTAATCTGCTGAGCGTGGACATGGCCGATCATCGAATCTTTCGCGGTGACTTTTCATTTGCTCATCGATTTGGCGGGTCAGTTCGCGTCGCTTTTTTTCGCGCTGGTGGTATCCAATAAGGCGATGATATTGTCGATTTGTCAAACGAATTTGTTGAAAACGCCGGATATCATTTCGTGCCGACTCTATGCAACTGTGAAACGATTGGCACAGCAAAATAAATCCGAAAACATTCGTTTGCATTGTATCAACTGTAATGAATGACTTCCCCACACAAAAATCAATAGCAATTTTTGATAAAATTCGACGCATTCAAACTCTAGGGGAATATCACGTTTAAATTATTTCAAATATTTCAAAAAAAATCCAATTTATCGCTAAGAATCTGTCGTATGAAATATGGTGGATATTTGTGAATACGGCGGAATATTGTGGATTTTTGTGATTATGAATAATATTTAAATGTATTTATTTGGATTTAATGCAAAAAATCTCAAATATCTCCAGAATCCACAAAAATCTGATTTATTTATTCGAAATATTCGAAAATATGTCATACAATTGATGTTTATTTCAAATATCTCAAATATCTCACAAGATTCAGGAGCGTGATATTCCCCTAGTTCAAACTCTCAAGAAAATAATATTCTTTGTCAATGCTTCCGCAAACCACTTTTTCGTTCAGCAATTTATAAATCAGAAACAAACAACACTTAACCCTCTAATGCATTAAATTTTTCCAGGGCTGGGAGTACTGGTACTTGGTTGATTTTTGGCCATATATATTTAAAAAAATATTCATAATCCTAGATTCCTCATGGTTTAGTCAGGAAATGCGATTGACATAAATCAGAGAACAATCAAATCCATCGTTTAAAAATGTCAAAAATGTGTCTAATTTGAAGTTCGAATAATTCATTTTGTCAAATTTTTGTTTTTGCACACATTTTTGTTTGTAACTTTACAATTAGACTACATAGACAAATATTGCCAAGACAAAAATAAAGAGAAAACATTGACGAATAAAAATTCTCTTTAAAGCAATGTGATCCGATGTACGGTTTACGTTCTACAGGCATTCAAATGTTGCCCGTCTAGAGGCGGTTGTATGCATTAGAGGGTTAACAATGCGAGGTTGTGTTTGCTGTATTTCACAATTATTTTGATTGGCAAATTTTATGACAAGTCAGTGTTGCCTGAAACGACTGCGCAGCAAAATAAAACCGGTGACAAATTCGTTCAATATGTTCGTATTGTATTTGACTGTTACAATGACTTCGATAGAAAATTACAAAGGATTGATAGATTTGCTAACTGAGCCTTATTAATGAATTAAAAACATTTGTTATTCGTATTGCGTATGTAAATAGTTTTTCTGATTGAATGATAATCACTTCGGATGTTTCTGCTGAAAAACCCAAAATTATTAATATAAAATCTCTTCTCTTTACCATAGTCAACTAATGGAACAGCCTTTATATTGATTTCAGTTGGAATACTTTTTGTCAAGAAGTATCTTATACTATGTTTTATATTCTAGTTGGAAAATCCCAATGGATTAAATAAAAATCCCATTGAAATTACAGTGTAGCTTGTATTTTTCAGTTGTGAGCACAGTTCCACCGGGTCGTAAAATGGCCAATGGCACAGAAGACAATGATATCGACACGGAAATCAACATCGATTCGGAGGTGACCAAGAGCGAGGAAAAGCGACAGAATGGCAACAAAGAGGAACACAATGAATTGAATTCAACTGAACACATACCCGAGGGCGGTGAATCCTCATCGGCTGCACAGGCACTCACATCAGAGGACATCAAGATAGAGGAGGCCACAAAGGTTGAACAAGATGTTTCTGAAAAATTAACAGACGCTGAGCAGTCGGGTGTAAGTGTGGAGCCAAAAACAGAGACCGAAACTGCAGCCGTAGCTGCAGAGACTGTAACCACAACTGGAAAAGATGAATCGAAACCGGTGGAGGCGGTTGAACCGGCGGCCACAGTAAACAAAGAGAGTGTCATTCCAAAAGTAGAGAACGCCGAAACAATTGACGACAAAGATGAAAAGAAGGCCGATTCGAGCGATAGCGTTAAAATCGAAGCCGAAGTAAAGGCCGAAAAAAGCATTGAAAAGACCACATCCGCTCCAGTGGGCGAGGAGGTGAAACCAGAGGAGGGAATCAATGAAACGAAACCGGTGGAAATTGAAAAGCCTCCAACTCCAAAGCGTCGCAGTGATGATGAAGAAGATGCTGATGTGGTTAGCAATGGTTCAAGTGCGAAAAAGATCCGGCTCGAATTGGACGATGTCAAAGAAGCGGAGGAGGTCTCCAAAGTGGCAACTAAAGCAGAAGAAACGGCAACTACAGAACCAGAATCAGCAGCCATTAAGGAGCCGGTCGCATCATCAGAAGTCGATTTGCCGAAGGAAAGTGACATTCTTGAATCGATAAGCACCGAAATTGACGCTCAAAAAGAAAACGAACTATTGGAAGATGTGGTCGATTCGACATTGACAGCCACCGAAAAGGATCCAATCAACATTGACGTCAAGCCTATCGCCGACGCTGAAAGTGTACTCGATTGCGAGGTGCCAAAACCAGCCGAAGAATTGCCTGCCACCGAAGATTTATTGAAAACCGACGCACCTGTGGCCATTCCATCCGATCTAGACTTTACGCCAGACGAAGCTCTCAATGAATTGGTATCGTCTGACATTTTAGCAGCTATTCCAGAGCAGCAACCAGTCGTCGTTGAAGAGGTTAAAATGAACGATGAACCAGCAAATGTTGTTGAGCCCGTAGTGGCACCAGCCGATGAAATGACCGTCGAAAATACCGAAACCAACACTGCGGAAGCTGAAAATGCAATGGAAGCGGCTCCAATTAAAACCGACGAAGAACAAATGGACGTCGACGAATCGAACTCAGTCGATGCAATGGACTTATAAACATACCACATCGATCGATATCGGCTTAGATCATAACACACACACACATTTACTCACAATTAAATATAACACACATCATATTCGAATTTTTCATACAAACAAGACGGAATGGAGCGACACATCGCCACCAACACACACAAACACACGTTTATACGTAGAATTTAGCATTTCGTATCATATGAGTAACCCCCAAACAATTTTTTATAAACGTTTTTCTTTCGTCTTTCTTTTTTTTTGTCAAATTTTTTTTACCGCATTGGCAGAACAAACAATTTTGTAGAAACTGATAAGGTCAAACGAAACAAACAAAAATAACTACTAATTTATCATAAGTATAATAATAAAGGTATCAATTTGCATTGTGTAGACAAATAAATACACGCAAAAAAAACGACATACAACAATTCCGACACAAATCTCTGGCAACATTTTTATTTTCGAATCCGAAAAAGAAGCACCAGCATCAGCAGCAACGGCGATAAAAGCAGACGAAGAAGAAAACCATCAACAAAAGATCATAAACATTCTTGCGAATATAGATTAGTTTTAGTATTCAATGGATATTCACATTATAAATTATTATGGTCATTCAATAAATAAAACGAACCCAAACTCAACTGTGTCTTATTATTCTAATAAGTTTTACTCTCTCTATGCATATGGGGATTGCTTTTATCTTTAAATGTAACATTCGTTTGTCTACTTTTGGCTTCCACTGCCAAATATGCCTCGCATCATTTCCATTGGAATCGGGAAAATAATGGTTGAGTTATGCTCGGAGGCGATGCTGTTCAAGGTTTGTAGGTATCGAAGTTGTAAAGCAGCGGATGATTTGGAAATTACATCGGACGCCTCTTTTAGTGCGTGTGCCGATTTCTTTTCACCTTCCGCTGCAATTATCTTTGCGCGTGCCTCACGAGCCGCTTCGGCTTCAGCGGCCATTGCTCTTTGCAACTGATGCGGCAGTCTCACATCTTTTCTGTAAACAAACGATAAATCGTTCATGTGAAACGATTAAATTAAAATTGAGACTAAACGGTGGGAATAAGAGTTGGGATTCGATGCTTACATTTCGACTCTTTCGACCATTATGCCCCACTGAAATGAAAAAATAAAATAAATATAGCAATAATTTGGGAAATCAAACAGCCAACGATGAATTTTAATATGAAAAGTAACCTACCACGTTGGTTGCTTCATCGAGTATGTCTTGCATTACCTTCGCCACGCTTTCACGATCGGATAAAAGCTCCTTCGCATCGAACCAAATGTAAAGAGAGATGAAGATGTAAACAGAAATATAGAAAACTTTTAACCAAAACTACTAACCGATAGTTCTTTCGTTCCAAGGACATTGCGCAAAGTTGATGCTGCCAAAAGTTGCGTTGATTTCAAATAATTGGACACTCGAATGACAGCGAACATTGGGTTTTCTACACGATGATAAACTACAGCGTCTACCGACACTGTTACACTGTCTTTAGTTAGAATTTCTTGAGGATCCACCATACAGGTTACGGTTCGCAGATCGATAATGCGAATTTCATCAATACATGGCAAAATGAAGAAAATACCTGGCCCACGAGCCTCTCCGGATCTGTTTATTTTTTATAATATTTCAAATTACCACATGAGCTCAAGAAACTTTTAATAGAATACAAATCTGTTGAAATAATGAATGTAACGTACCTCAAACGACCCAACCGAAAAATGACAGCTCGTTGATATTCCTTGACAAGGCTGAAGCAGAAGAGAAGCGAAAATGGAAGCGTTATGAACATAAGAAAGAAGGAGAAAAAAACGGCCGTGTTCTCGATGCAACTCGCACAACATCCTTGAGCTGGAAATGAATATTTGTTTTTATTCCGGCTACTACTTTAATTGGAATTTCGTTGTAATCGGTAGTGAAATTCTACGATATTCAAACTTACGGCTGTTGCTTTTCACTGAATATCTGTTTTCTGACGATGGCGGTCTTGGGTATAGTTATATTGTTGGGTTGGCGCCGCGCTTGGATATGGTTGTTGAGTTGGTTTATGCATAATTGTTTTATTTGTTAGCAACTTTTTGCAAATTCACCAAGACAACGAATAGTGGATGAAAACACAAGATGCCCAATGACAAATAATTCTTAAAATATTTCAATATTTATGGCTGATTGATGGCGGAGGTTCTATAGTATCTTTTCGAGTGTGACTGATGAACTAAAATAAAATTTTATTGGTTAAATTATCTGTGTCAATTTACAGGCTACTAGTCGTACGTAAGTATAGGCTACTACTTTTACTTGTCATTACGTTTTTTGCGAAGTAAAGACTTTTTTCTTCTGTATAATTGAAAACAAACGTTCAGAGCGATAACAAATCAATCGTTTTCA
Organism: Sitodiplosis mosellana; assembly: GCF_009176505.1. Taxonomy (NCBI): domain Eukaryota; kingdom Metazoa; phylum Arthropoda; class Insecta; order Diptera; family Cecidomyiidae; genus Sitodiplosis; species Sitodiplosis mosellana. Next base: position 2,247,276 of record NW_022595244.1, read on the forward strand.
GTTTGTTAGGAGAAAAATTAATTTCAATCAACAGGGATCACATATGGTCAGAAATTTTGTGAGCGGGAATTGGAAAAGAAAAATTCTGCACAGTAAAATCATTTCCTAGAATAAAGATTTTCATTGAAATAAATAGCTTTTTGGTGTCAACATAAGAAACTTTTTATGGTTTTTTCCTCCCAATTTTCCATTTCTTGTTTATTTTGAAAAGTTTAAGTCTCCATGAAATGCTTACCAAATTAAGAGTGTATATTTTTCTGAGCAGTTGAAGAAAATAGTAAATGTTTTGAAATCGCTACAGTCCAACAACGAAAGAAAGATTGAGAAAAAATGTGTTTATGTGATGTGTTCGTTTTGTGGCTAACATTTGCTTCGGCGTAAAACATAAAGTGGTTTCTGAACTATATAGCAGGTACATAGGTGTGAATGTTACAAAAAAAAAATCTTACGAGTGTAACGATCCATATATCTACGACAGTTATAAGTTGCAAAAATAAATTTTGCACTAATTTATTTTTATTATCAATGTGAAATCAAAAATAATTTAATTGAATATGCTCCATAGTGAGTGATGGTCGTAGTATGGAGTGTTTTAGTTGGTTCAGTTTTAATTATTCGTGTCGTTCTGATATAAACATACGCATCATGTCCAATGGAACCGGGAAAATGATGGTGGAGTTTTTTTCCGAGGCAATATTGTTCAGAGTCTGAAGATATCGTAGTTGTAAAGCGGCTGGTGACTTGCAGATAATATCAGATGCCTGCTTTAGAGCTAAGGCTGACTTCATTTCTCCTTCAGCAGCAATCACCTGTAGACCGATCGGATTTAAGTTAAGATAATTAGAATTGAAGCATTGGATTAATTGGTTGAGTGTTGCCTACTTTAGCACGCGCGTCGCGTGAAGCTTCAGCTTCCGTTGCCATGGCTCGCTGCAATTGAGTGGGCAAACTTACGTCTTTGATCTCCACGCGCTCAACCTTAACACCCCATGGATCTATGGAAAAAAGAACTCGACAATTATTTGAAAATTGTTTGAGAAAATAAATACAAATTTAACCAACCTGTGGCATCATCAAGGGAAGATTGCATGGTATGGCTAATCGTTTCCCTTTCAGTCAATAATTCCGACAAATTTCGTGTTCCCAATACATTGCGTAACGTGGTCGCTGCCAACAATCTGGTTGAATGGCTGTAGTTTGCAACCTGAAAATGGAATTTCCATTTTTTTTTTGTGAAATGACTTTGTTTCAATATTTTTTTGCAGAATAATTGAAGAACTAACAGAACAAGTAGAACAAAATTGATCAAAGTACCTGAATGACAGCTTTCAACGGATCGGAAATGCGATAATAAACGACTGCATCAACTGAAACGGTAACCGAGTCTTTGGTTAGAACTTCTTGCGGAGGAACATCGAATGACACGGTTCTCAAATCGACTTTACAGCAATTATCGATACAGGGTAACACAAAAAAGACTCCCGGTCCTCTAGCGCCACCCGATCTAAATGAATGAAGCAATTTTCATCATTTCGATATTTTGAATAAATTGTAGATTCATTTTACCTCAAACGGCCCATTCGAAAAATGACCGCTCGCTCATATTCTGCAACCACTTTGAAGCAAATAAACAATGAAATCGGTAACGTCATCAGCATCAACAGCGCCGAACAGATCATTGCAATGATCTCAATGCATGTCGAAATGCTTCTCCGAGCTGAAAATTCCAAAAGAGTTCATTCTTTACAGAGATATTGTAAAATAATACGGAAAATGTTTTTCATCGCAGAGCATTAACCTTTGGCATCCAACTACGGATTTAATTGTAATATGAAACAAGAAAATTCAAAACGCGGTTTTTTTGATTACATTCAAAATGTATCTTTTATTCACATCATACACGGGTGCGGAACATAATAAGAAATGTGGAATGTGGGTTAGCAAAACAAGCTGTCAATCACGTTATTTTGACTGCCTTTGAGATTTATATGCGTATTGAAAACTGACGCTGAGCTTACTGTATATCCTATACAAACTTGTTTATTTTTTCTGTGCAAACGATACTATTGAATAAACACATAGATTCCGAATCATTTTGCTGTTTTTTTTTCTTCTCTGATGAACGTGCGCTCTAATCTATACAGTTATTTGCCGACACGAAAATTGATATTTTGAATTCCGTGCAATTGTTGCTTGAGATTGGTGTTATCCGCCCATTTTGAATTCAAATAGCTATCATCTTCGTCCTCTTCCAGACGTTTCAGTTCCTCCTGCCGACGATATTGTTGCAGCATTATTTCTTTGCGTGCTTCTTCGTCGAAAACTGACTCCCGTCCTGGTGCACCTTCGCCATGCTTCACAATTTTCAAAATACTCTTGCATTTTTCGTTGTTGCCCAAATAATCACTCAATAATTTATCTTCCAACAGTTGACGACCGGCAAACCAGAGCTGCATTTTTGATGGTTCTATGACTTCAAGAGATGCTTGGCTGCCACTTAAATCTTCAGTATTTGTGAATTCCATGCGAATTGAGTCGTGTGGTGGTATATCCATTGGATAAACAATCGTCACGGCACCTCTCAAAATTCCAATAGCATTTTGCACTTGCTTTAGCGTAAGTGGCTTATTTTCACCGACCATTTTCTTTGATACCATATCTTTTGCATCGTTGACAGCTTTGAGCAACACTTCCTGCATTTTCTCCTGCGGTTGACGACCATTGCGACGTCCCACTGGATCCCGATTATATGTCCAACCACCGGATGGTACAACTGTTTCAGCATAATTATCAACCAATTTTAACTCGTCAACTTGTTCGTCGGCTAAGCCCAGGATTTCCGGTGGAAACATTGGACCATGTTTTGCCAATTCCTCCATTTCACTACAAATTCGACCGATTTTCAAACGACCATTGTATATCGCAACGATCTCCTTATTCAATTTCGTGATCGATGTTGCAACCGTGGTCTCGTAGAGGAACTGCGATTCATTGCCACGTTTTATGTGAAGCAGAACCATTTTCTAAAAATTTCAACCAAATTTACGTCCGATGTTTACAAAATTAATACGATCAATATGAACTAGAGATTTCGTTTGAAACAATTTATTTTGTTTCCATGGTGACACAAATGCAAGTACGCTTGTAGAACGTAGCAACTAGAGCGTTCGAGAAGTCAATAGGTTTATGATAAACTATTACTTCACTTCATCAATTCCATATAGATAAACATTTTAAGTGGAACTAGGGCAAACGTTTGATTGGCCACATACTTTGAACTGCACAATACAGGGGAACTAACATTGTGTTAAATTTCTCCGTTTAGATTGAACATTTGGAGATTAAAAAAATTGAAAATATCTCAAAATTCAATGGAATTTGACGCTTGAAGCAAAACAAGATGTGTGAAAACAAATATTCATAAAAATAATTCTATCAAATCACATAAAATCCATCCAACATTATTTCGTTATTCTTCGCACTTTTTGATAACGGTAAATTTTTCGTATATTTTACCTGCAAGCGAATTGAATGAGTAATGAATATGGAACATGTTTCAAACACAATTTCTCGGGCACTAAATTTCATTTCTTTTTTCTCTTTTGCCATTCCATCTAAGAAATATAGTAACAGTTTTTCCTTGATCTAAATCGACCAATACCCTAATTTTAATCTTTTTTTTTCTTCAATTTCCAACAACACGGAAAAATTTGTTACATCACTCATCGCTTGAGACGAATGTACAATTTTTAAAAACATGCACGTTTTTTTGTGCATCACAACTATTATAAAAAGCATCAGAGCTTATGTTGCGATGTCTGTTATGACAATTTACACCTTGTTCATTCTCATCGAATGTTGAGTGATGGAAATAGAATGGAATCTATTTCAGTTGGTTTTTATTTTGGTCGATTTTTCAAAGAAAAAAAGAACGAAAATCGGGAAAAACACTGAATCCATTCGATTTCGTCAACTCCAACTTGACTTTGATATTTTTGGGTTCTTGAATTCACTTCAAACGGATAACAAATCACTTTTATTCATTTTCAACTTACATTTACGAAACCCTTCACCATTCGCCCGAATATCTAATGCCGAGTTGGTGTAAGCTGTTGTACGGTGTTCATGTCTATCATTTCTGATTGGTACCACAACATCACGATTTCTGGGCATTTTTTTCATCGATTTCACTGCTATTTCCTCTCTTTTTATACGACACGAATATTTTTCAAAGTCTCTCGAAAAATCACAACCAATCTGCTCGAAAGGTCTCACCGGAATGAATATCATCGCATCAACAGCGGTGCACATTGAGACGGCAGTTCGTCATGATTTGTTGTTTATTGAAAAATTGCGTAAACAGATGCTATTTCCAGCTGCTTTTGTCGAAAATTCAATTGAACTTGTTGTACGTACCCGACTGACCGCAAGCGCGTGGTGTAGCAAAACGCGGTTCAGGGTATTCATCATAGCGTAGATGCGATGAACAGCCAGAATGATGAGATATATTTAGGCAACGGAAAATAAAAGAAAGTTATCATTTTGCGATGAGCCATAGCTCACTGGCCGCGTAAACATGGCACAACCCATTTCGACACACTATAAAAACACAGATTTATGATTTGTTTACATTGCAATCATTCGGTGCGTTTATTTCAAACTATGCACAACATGTTTTGATCTTGTTTTACATCACTTTTTTTGTTATTGTGAATGAACAATGTTGACTTCTCTCATCATTATGGAAAAACAAAAAAACGAAAATACTCTTTCCCATAAAACCAATCGCATGAATGATTTTTACGCGTACAGAACTTTTTTAATAGAACAAATTACATCTCATGTGCTTAACATATGATCTTATGAATAAAACAGTAAACAAGAACAAATCGCGCTATTCTTTTGTCGAATTAATCGTTCGTTTGTTCTTTTTCATTGCATCTAGAACGTTGGCAAAGCTAGCTGGTTTCTTTTTAACCGATAATTTGGGCGTTGTGATGGTTCGTTGTACACGCATTGTCGGTGGAGGTACGTCATCCATGAAATCAAATTCCAAATTTTTACTGGCTCTGCAATTCGATTGACAGTATTTTATATTAATTATGGAGAATTACCATCAATTTTCAACTAATTTTATTACTAAGACATCTTTTTCAAGCTTCAATCATTGAAAAATAACTTACTGTACTGCGTTGGCGTTCTTCTTAACATCGGTATCAGCAACTTGTACTGGAGTTGGTGGCCGCCTTCCGGGACATTGCCAATCTAGGTTGAGTGTTTCACCTTTATTGAGTCTATGATACATCTTATCCAGTTCGTCTGGTGTTGGTTCGAATTCCTCATGGTCCGGCACACATGAAATACTCCAATTTTCGGTTGATACCATTTTTAACCACAAAACTTTGAGATTATTGCTTATTTACTACTTGAGTTTCTAGTAGAAGCAATTTATGTTGTAAACACACATGAAGTTGGTTCGGAGCAAATGTCAGAAAAAATGTGTCATTCGGACTAAAGATGTCGCCGCAACCTTTGTTTCTTCGAAACATCGAAAATAACACTTCTGAATAAATAACAAATAGTTAAAGTTTAAACGTTCCAGTAATTTGTCGGCGAGGAAACCAATTTTCCTTTGTTTCTACAACATTTTTTTTGGTCAGCGTTTCAAACGATTCATTTCAATGAACTATAGGCAGCTGCATGCATAACCGAATGTGACACTTGAATTGAGAGATTGTGAAAGCATAAACCAATCTGTCAAACACAAACGTACACACTGTGTATCTGGTAAACGACAATTTAGTTCAAATAAGTTGATTCAACGAGTTAAACACGATTTCAAGCCAGAAAACTATAATTTCTTTTGATCAGCAAAGATGAGCGGTGGTATTTGCCATTTGTGCTTCGAAGGAAGTGAGCACATGAAACGTGATTTTCAACAGAATCTACAAAATTCCGAAATCCAAGAGTTCATCGAGTTATTTTGTCAATTTATGTTCAATGTAAGTACACATTGGTCAGCATTCCAAACGATTAAGAAGTGATTCATTTTGATTCCGTTTACAGGACAGTGCAAGCACACTGGATGAATTATGCATGCAATGTTGGGGAAAACTGGACGATTTTGGTCAATTTTGCGAGAAAATCCGTGGCATACATGGCAATCTGGTTGAAGTTACATGTGCGACAGGCATCAATAAATTGGATGAAGGTGCCGACATTTTGGAGGATGAAATTGAAGAACACATATCAACGGAAGAAACAAACATACAATTGCCAATGCTTGCGATCGAATCAGATTTGGGCGATGATGGAGATCCATTGGCCCGACGATGTGAGTCCGTTTTCGATTTAATTTCTTCTTTTCCTACGAAATTCAAACCTTCCAATGCAATCAAAATGGTTTGCAATACTTTTACGTTATTTTTGTTCTTCTTCTTCTTCACTCCAAAACAGTGATGATGACCCCAAAAGTAATCAAAAATCTGGAGGAACAGCTGCACTTTGAGGCAAAGGTCATTTACTTATCGGATATGAATTTTGATCGAATCTCACGATTCCTAACACAGGAGTGTGGCATATGCAAAGAGCCATTTGAGTCATTTGACGATTGCAACGAACACTACCTTACAGCACATGGTCGGTCAGCGTTTTGGAATTGCTGTAATTTGTTGCTAGAGACGCCCTACGATCTTCTCGATCACATTAAATATCATGAAAGTATCGATGTTTTCAAGTAAGTATGGAAGACAGATCATTAGCCAGGATGAGCATTTAGCAAATACTATTTACACATCAAAAATCAGCCCTTTCAATGCGTGGCGACTTACGACGATCAATTTCGAAATGGTTTTTCATTGAACAAGTCTTATTTCATGTTTTTGTTTTATAAAATATCACTTCCTAGGTGTGCAGCGTGTTCAAAATGTTTTTTGAATTCAAACAAACTAAAGTATCATATTCGTCGATCGCATCTCCCGACAGATGGCCCATTCGATTGTAGCATTTGTGACAAAGAATGCAGAAGTTTACGGCTGTTGATGAACCATCACAAGAATCATATTCGAATTGATTGTCCGCACTGCAAAAAACACATATCGGCTGCCAATTATGATCAGCACGTACGAACGGCACACGCCAGTCAATTACCAAAAAAGCGAAAAATTAAAAAGGGAAATGAAACAGTCTATAAGAAACAAAGGGACGACGACAAGAAAGAGCCGAGCGGATCAAATAAACGTTTAGTTCAAAAAGATGCTCCAGGAAGAGTAAGTTATTCAAGACATTGAATGCATGCTGGTTGCCAGTCATGTAAAAAAAGTTCAACACCTTTTTTGTTGTTGGAAACTTATTATATCGGGGTTTTCTCTTGCAGAGTTTAACAATAAGCATTGAGCCAAATGACAATGGAATGTACGAGTGTGACATTTGCAATATGCAATTCAGGCAAATCTCGCTATTATTCAGCCATCGCAATAAAGTGCATGTTTGACGATAATCTCAGATCATTTTAGAAAAAAGTCGAATAAGCCATTTCTATATCATTTTATCTGTCTTCTTTATTTAAATCATAAATTGAATTCTCATGTTCATAGTTTTTCATATTTAGACATTTTATTATTATTTCTGTTTCCTCTGTAGCAGATAATTTTTATTCTAATTCAATGTATACTTAATTGTAATTTGCCATGCATAAGAAATAAAAAAAAGAGAAACATTTTTTCTAGAAATTTTTTTACAACGTTTTTTTCTTTATTATCATGTTTACCGACAAATGTGTCTAAATTGTGTTGAATTTTTTGTTTGTTTGTTTTATATTTCTCTTCATCCAATGTATTGCTCGCCAGATTAAAATCTCTCATTTCAATATGTGTTGAATTCCCCAAACGAAAATTATTTACAATAATTTGTTTTTTTTAGTTTTGTTTAAATCCCTGCTAAATTCAGCTCTCTGATATAAATCGCATTCAAATGTGTTCCGATCAATCAATCAACGTTCGATGATACATATATACACATAAACAATTAAACGCATGCAAACAAGTGATGCGAGAAGAAAATGAAAACAGGTTTTTTACAACTGATTTTTGTGAATCGACGTTCGAACGGCACAAGAATTTAAAAAAATCAACTATGTTGTTTTTGTTGTGTTTTTTTTTTGCTCTGATTAACTAAAAACAATCGATCACTGCACTGGTGTTCAGTGAACGTATTACAAGTTATCTGTTGTTTTTGTGCCAAAAGCAAAGTGTTTACTCTCTTTCTAATTCAAATAAATACTTTGTTAAGCTGTCAATAAAAACCAATCTCAAAAAGGAGAACCGGTGTGCTCAGTGTTGAACAACATTGAATTTATCCCGTATTGTATCTAGCTGCCCAGTGATGGCGATGGTGGTGGTAGTGGAGGTGATGGCAATTTATCAATCAATTCGTGACGGTTGTGGCTTTTGTGGGGCTTTGATCGTTTTTCGTGCTACTCATCGAATGTTTGCACGGTCCCAGTGAATTTGTTGCAGCGGCGGCCGGTTGCGTTGTTCCATTTGTATGGTAGTGTGGTTGCATTGAGCTGCGGTTTTCGGAGGACGATGACGACAGCGTGCATTGCGCATACGATGGAATATTTTGACTTTGTTCGTAATTCTGTTGACGTATGAAGGGAGTATTCTAATTTAGAATCATATTAATGTTTTCATGAATAATTATTCCTTACGGGCCGAACATTTTTACTACTCAAAACTAATCTCGCTTTTACACGAGTCACATAATGCGACCCGAATCCGCATTGCTGCAAATGTCGGATGACCGAATGTGAAAACTTACTTGACTTTTTGTTATTGTATGGTAGCACGGGCCACACAAACGGACTGGCGTAAATAGACGCTCATCGGGCAGCGCTGCCCAATACTCGGAACAATCGGCACAGAAGATTTGTCCACATGATCTATACGATATAAATAAATATTAGAAGCATGAAAATAAAGGGGAATCAAGTTGAAATTGATTGGAAACTAACCGGCAATGATGTTTTCGCCGTCCAAGCCAGAATTCCGTTTGACAGCTGGTGCAAATTTTCACCGCATGATCCGGTACCCATAAAACACTTGACGATATCGCATTCGTTGAACTCGCACCCGATAGTGGTCCGCTCCGTTCATCGACCGCTTCCCACGAACAAATCGACACGTTCTCCACTCCATTGTCAACCATTGAGTTCTAGAAAAAAAGCGAATCAATATTTGGAATGAGTAAAATTTCGACATTTTTCTCTAATTCTATTCATATTTTTTAGCGAATAAATTCGCGATACATTCAAGCAACTAAGTAACATGCACGGAAAAAGCCACCTCCCTTTTTACTTCATGCAAAAAAAAACCACAACAAAGATATAAGAGTAAAGAGTAAAGATTTTTAGATCAAAACTTTGATTGACCCGAGAAATCGTACATTTGTATTAGCATCAGCTTCAAAAAACGCATGCAATTGTTATGTTTGACGCAAAATTACTTTTTGCCATAGTAGTATTTGTCTACATGAACTTCCCCATTTAAATGACACGTGTAATAATTATTTAATGACTCAATCAATTTTACGAATTGGTTAGAGCTTAGAGGTTTTGCTTCCAGGTTCAAACAACCAACAATTCTACCAGAAAAAAAAACTAGGTTAAAATTTGCAAAAAATCAAAGAAGAAGAAAAAAAGAGAATAAAATCGCTTGTAAAATATGCAACTAACCGCCGACTTTGAGCTGGCCCAACTGTATGTTTTTGGCAACAAAGCAGTTGATGGGCCTTCTGAGCTTTGTCGTGATCTCACTGAACCGCTATAATCAGACTGTGCCACTAACGATTCATCATCGTCATCCTTTTCATTTCATTCCAAAATCAAATCATTCATTTCATCGTTGGTCCAACATTTCAATTTTTGTGATATATCATTTTTCAATCGTTTTATTTTCATTTGCGTAACATTAAGCAGTTGGTTTTTTTTTTGTTCGGTTTGTTTTATAAATGAACGGAAAAAAAGAAGAAAGGAAGAAAGAAACAAAATTAAAGAAACTTGATTTATACAGACAAAAAAAAAACAAAAATCAAGAATAAAAACATGATCCCGTGAACAAAAATTTTAAACTTTTCCTATGGATTTCATCGCATACGGTTCACAGAAAAAAGTATGCTCGTATTTAGGACGTTCTAGAAAACGCGAGACGGCATTTCAAACTTCATCCGTTGAAGAAGAAGAAAAAAATTGGATGAACACAAGTTAAGGCGGTCAATAATATCGATAAACCGAAAGGATAATGAAAAAAATATAGAACGATTAGAACGATTAAACTGTATGCAATAACATGTGGATAGAGAGAAAACGCAAATAATTTTAATTTATAGTATCTAAATTGGTGCAAAATGAGCTAAACTAAAAACTGTAAACATTAAGTGTTCTCTTAACCGCCTCGTTTAAAAGAACTTCCTTTCATTATTTTCTTTCTATTTAGAGTAAAAGGAACAAGTGCTTGAAAGAGTGTGAGGAAAAGTGTAAGGCAACAACTCCGAATATGTTTTTCTTGGACTTACTGTTTCGTCGACAACATTTGATGTTGTGCCATTGTTTGTTTGGCCATTGCTGCAATTTGAACAGGAACGTTTTCGCAGGAGTGCCAATCGCAATGCTTGAAGCTCCTTTTGCAGTGCTTCTTCGCGAATCTAGTTGGAGATTAGTTCAAATTAATTGTACAATTTTTCACTTGATTACGCATTTCAAACGGTCACTCACCTTATGTTCGTGCACAATTTGCTGTAGTCTTAGGTTCTGTTCGCTGAGAGCGTGCGCTAATCCGTCCGGACACGAAATCATCGAAATATTTGTGGTTTGCGATGGTGTGTTGATCGTTCGAATCGATGTGGGCTGCGCGGTGGTCACGCTTCGTGATGTAGTATTATTTGGTAGTACAAATTTTGAATTCATTGTATTTGGTGAAATGCTATCGGAACGTACATTTGATGTGGTTGTCATATCAGCGATGCACGGAGGTGGTTTTGAATTGTTCGAGTTACGTCTACGTCGATACAGTGGCATCGTCGTTACAATTCCATTACCATTTCCATTTGGCACAGGTGCTGTAGCTGACATTAATTGATTGGAATCGCTTCGATTCCCATTCAGAATTTCCATTCGTTGTTGCTCTGGCTGAATCAAAATGCTCTCATCCATTGCATCCAACGCATTATCATTTGGAAGTGCTTTCGATTTGGTGTGTACTTCGGGTAGAATACGCGGTCTACTACGATCACTGTCACCGTATAATCCCATGCCATTTTCACTTGGAGCTGATTCTTTTGAATGTGAAGTAATAACAGCCGTCGAGAGTTCGCAGCGTATTTGTTCCTCGGCCAATTCCGAACTAAGTGTATCAACAGGAACTAGAGTGTCTGTGCTGGTTTCGATATTTCCATGCCATTGTGACTGTGCGGCCATCGGTGAGGATGACAGTGGAGAGGTGTCTGTTTGAAGAAAAAAAAAGAGTTTTTTTTAGTAAATTGTTCAATGAATTTTTGAAGAAGAAACGGAAAAAAATGGATTTTACCTCTCAAATCGACACTTTGCAGCATACACATTGCCACTCGATAATCTTCATCCCTTGATCCCTCGCTACTCACTCTCCCATTGACACTTTCACATCGTTCATCCTTATTGTGCTGTAAACTATTCGCCGACACTCTACCGTCATCGCCCATATTATTCTCTAAATGTTTATTGAAATGAGTATAAAATGGACTAGAATCAACGACGTCACAATTTAAATTACCAATCTCGGTTTCAGTACAACACAATTGGTCTGTAATCGGTGTACTATTGTGATAGGGTATCGCATAATTGTGATCAGCAATGGAGCTATGAGCATTTGATTGACTATCTTCAGGAGATTGAACACTTGCAATTGCATCGTCATGAACACTTTTTCTTGAACTCAACGCCGTTTCCATAAACCTACTACTGTTAAAACTACTATTGATTTGATTCATATTGTGATTGGTGGTGTCACGAACTCTGCTGCCACCGCCACCAATCTCCCCTAAATCGGTCTGTTGAATTAAATCCTCCGTTAAATTATTCAACTCTCGAACTGTATCACTGCAAAAATTTGCAATTGTTTGATCGTTTATCACATTCGTATCGACTACATTGGCTCCATTGGCATAGAATTCCGGCAAGGTTTCGATTGACGGTTCCGTTGATAGATTCATATTGAAACTGTACGATGGAAATGATTAAAATGCAATTTGAGCAAGGATTGTTTTGTTATCGATAGCAAAAATAAAAATCGACTTAGTCCAAAAATACTCACTGCGCATCTGCAGTCATATTCGGATCACTTGAACGACGAATCATTCCATTTGAAATGCCATTGCATCCGGCTGTTTGTAAATCACCATATGAACGTGTTTTTATCATCGGGCTGCGTGGTTCCGAATTGGAAATATCATTGGTGCTGGGTGTTACAATTGATGTGCCCACGCTAGCCGTTGCCACGGCAACCGGTACCGATGACGGTGAAATGCTTGTTGTCATCGAACTATCACTCTGATTTTGGTTGCCAAAACTGCTCGAATACACTTCCGCCCAGTACGATAAATTGCTTGGATGATATGCCGGCCACAATACTTGTTCGCGATTTGGTATATAGAGCGGATTTTTGTACATCGGTCCAGAGAGAAAAGGCCACACCGAATAGGTGCGATCGAATACGGAATTTTCGATGCGCTCTTTGTACGTGTTGCATAGAAACGTGCCAAACATACACGAAAACACGTGCTGTGCCAGTTTTATCTGGTTGGAATGGAAAAAAAAGGAATAAAAACAATGGAAATTATGGTTGTTTCATATAAAATTTGCCATAGTCATAGTTACATACCAAATAAGCCATGCTAAATTCAAAACTACATGGAAATTGTTTTTGAATTTGATGTACACAATCCAACCATTGCAAAAATACGGGGCACCGTTCGTTTGTTTCATCCGAACCGGGACCATGACCAATGCGATCGGCAAATTTGTGACCAAAACTCAGCCACTCTCGTTCGACTAGAACCCGAAACCCGTCAACTGTCCGATAGTATGGATCCAAACATAGAAGTGCGGTTGATACGAGCTGCGGTGTTCGATCCCATCCGTCGGAGCAGTGAACGATTGCTGAACGACCTTCACGCTCAACGGCATGACATATTCGCATCGCTGACTGCATCAAACCAGCCAAATGTGATAACCACATGGTTCGATCCAGAGCTGTGAACCAACTGCGAACAAACGAATGAAAAACAATTACACAAAATTAATACTTAGAAAAATACTAGCAACAAGATCATCGTGCTACCTCTGTGAATCAGTGGGTGATGCAGCGAGTGCGCGTAAAGCATGAAAACTTTTCCGTATCACATGAATATTACCCAAGTTCATGAACTCAATCGCAGCGCATGGATAGTATTCGGCACATTCACAGCCTCCGCCTCTGGCTCGATTTGTTACAGCCGAAGCATATGATCGTGCATCGACGATTAAAATTTTCTTCACTTCATCCATACACATTTCCTCATGACTGCCGTCCGTACTGCTGGTCTCACTTGCGTTTGCATTATTATTTGATCCCTGTCGCCGGCCCAGCTCACCGCCATCGAACGCACATGCATCGGCGATGGCTTTCAATAGTTGTTCATCTTTGGGATTTCTCCATCCCAACCAACCGACTTCCGGTTGACTACACCTTCCAACTACAGCACCGGACGCTTTGTGCCTCCACACCACTGCCGGTATTCGTCGGGCACTTCGAAAACTCGCCACATTTGTTAAAATTTCATCGGTGATGCACATTGGTACTAGCAAAAGGCGCGGATACGATGGACACAATTTGAAATCAATATTAATGGTTGATATTCGCCACGATGTGCTTGTGTTAAATTCCAACCGTCGCACTTCTCTTCGGAAGTCTTCGTCGTAATTGTTGGCCCGTTGCATGCGCCCGAGCCATTCATTATCGGCATTCGATGGTTGCTCCGATGCCCATGCGTAATATGAAAATGCAAACAATGTTTCTAAACTCGTCGGAACACCAACAGCTAATGTTATTCGTCGTTGCCACTCAGACGCTTGTTCTGATGTGGGAAATGTGCATCTGAAATAGCGAGAACCAATTAGTTTCATTTCATATGTCAAAATCGCGTCGATTGGCATACCTAAAGGTACTGGCATCTTTACAGCTAACCACTAGTTGAAATAAATCGCGTACGGATACGTATTCAATGACACCGAGCGGTATTGAGATTTCTGTGTCTGGCGCTGATGTCTGTGGTGATTTCAGGCAAATTCTATAATTTGATAAAGCTAATACTCCGTCATCCGTTCGGCCAATATAACGCACATATTCACCAGCCACTGAAAAAGACACGGAAAAAACAAATTAGAACTCATACAAATATCTGTCGACATTGTTTTTTGTTATATGAAGAGCAAGAATTTTAATAATGATAGAATGACAAATTTTTGGAGGTTTTTTTTCATGAAGATAAGTATTTCATTTCATTTCTTACATAAACCCTTTTTCTATTATCAAATTTATGACAAAATATTTGTCCGCTATTGCTATTATTTTCCATTTTGACTTACGTTCGGTGAATGGGACTTTCAATGATTCGTCTTCTTTTTGTGGTTCTGGTTTGGGGAATAATTCAGCTGCGCGAACCATGCACAACGAAGATAATGGTGAACCGTCCCCTTCCATTATGACTTTCTGTAAGCGAAAAAGAAAGAAAAACGAATGAATAAAAGCAAAAAAGAAATTCAAACGGAATACACGCGAAAAAATGTGCAAAAAATTTAAAAGGAAACACACATTTGAAATTCTTTTCAATTTAATCGCCACTCGTATAAACAACTTTTTCATTATGGCAACAAACAATATGTATCAGTGCAACTGAATGTTTCAGGTTAACGGAAATCACTGTGCGTGCTCTCTGCTCCCGATATACACAACAATAATCGATCAATTAAAATGAAAGTCGACGCATTTTTTCCGTGCGACTAGAACTTTTATAATGAAATCCACTCGATCGTTCGTTCGTTCGTTCGTTCGTTCGTTCGTTCATCACATCTTGTTTGTTCAACACAATAATAATCAGGTTGAGCTCATTCGATTTTCAACAATATACTGTCACTATTTCTGTTGAATATGCATGTTTGTGGTGGCACGGGTCAAGATGGTCAAATTGATTTCGTGCGTGTTGTATGTACAATGTACATTGTACATTGGAAAATAAAAACGCTTCTTAAGTCACACTCGAACAGTGTGTCTTGTTTTTTTTTTCGTTTGTTTGTCTGTCTATTTTTAATGGAAGTAATCACAGTTGTAAATAGAAAAAAATTGCTTCCCGAGCAAAAGTCATGAACTAGAAGAAAGAAGAATTGAAAATAAAAATGAAAAAAAAGATTTTGACAAAGACGAGATTCGAACTCGCGCTCTTTCGAACTGGTGCCTAAAACCAGCGCCTTAGACCGCTCGGCCACTTTGCCTACATCTAAACCACGGGTAAATTGCCATTTATTATGACAATTCAACGTTGCGATAAGATACTGTTGAAAGAACAAAATGAAAACGAGACAATTGACAAGATAATTGAACACGCGGAACGTTGGCACTAAAAAAAACTAAGGATAGAGAATGACTGTGGGCAACATAATCTGCGGGGGGGGAATTATTTTAATGAGATTTTGCTGATATCACAGATGAAAAAAATCGAAAAAAGATAATTGAACACCAAAAGAAAGTGCGTTGTAAAAATGGCGAAAAAATATGATGTCAGAAGTGGGATTCGAACCCACGCCTCCGAAGAGACTGCAGCCTTAATGCAGCGCCTTAGACCGCTCGGCCATCCTAACATATGAATGCTGAGCGTGTCTTTTGGAACGAAATTTTTACATCGAATTTACCTCAATAATTGATGTTATTTATTTAAATGAGGAGAATCCACCTGTTTTATCACAAAATAAACAAAACTGTTGTTCAGCATTAGTGGTTGATCAAGGTTGACGCACAAAAAAGATGGTACACATTTCGTAAACAATTCAAAAGCTCACAGTTTCTTATTACAAAGTTAAAACATTCAGTTTGAATATCAGCTGTTGTATGAATACAGGGACAATAAACTTATGTTTTTGAATGATTGAAATTCAGTGTTAATTAATGCTAGAATAGTTTTGTTTCAATAAAATATATCAATATATCAATTCTTGTTGATATAAATTTCGATTCAATATGAAATAGAAAAGGAATGAAAGTTGATCGTGAACCAATATACTGATAACGGTGAATTTCAAATGCACGACCCATTGAAAAAGAAAACAAAATATCAGAACTGATATTAAATATCAAAAATGTCCATACAGCTTTCAATCATTAATATCTACGTTATTCAATTTCTTTGGTTCAGTAAAGTTGATTTGAATAAGAATTATACACGTTGTATGTGTTAAGAATGAAAAAGACAAGCTTTGCCAAAGAGTTAGGTAGGAAAATTACACGTTGGACGATTGATTTTTCGGTGAACTACATGCATTTGACGCTAATTCGTACACATCGCATACATTTCGCTATGTTAACGCAATATGTGGTACTCGGTAGGAAACGTACGTTTCACGCTGTACGAAAAACACGATAATATCTCTCCAGCTCGAACAAGTTCATAAACATGGTTTGTTATGACGATTGTCACAGCTATATCGAATGTGCGTAATATAAAAATAGATCGGCATGTGCTTCGAGTACGTATAACACTGCATTGAAACGCACGATACTCATATGTTAGGATGGCCGAGCGGTCTAAGGCGCTGCATTAAGGCTGCAGTCTCTTCGGAGGCGTGGGTTCGAATCCCACTTCTGACATCATATTTTTTCGCATTTTTTTTCTTTCAGCGCACTTTTGTTTTAAGAAGTGAGATTTCATATTTAATTAATTTCTTTTTTCCGTTGAGTTTTTAATTTTATTCTTCGTAAACGACATTGCGTATATAATGAATCATTATAGAAGATGATAAAAAATGACATTTTTTCATTGGAGAAAATGTGACGAGACTGGAAATAATTAGGAAGTAAATTCAAACTCAACTTCATTGTTTTTTCATGCAGACAGAAAAATTATTGTCTCTAGACAAAATAATTATTTTTTCTCTTCACATATCATCGTTGATTTTAGTTTCATAAAAAGATTAATTAATGATGGCAATTTGCAATAAGAAATTTGCCAATGAAAATTTTTGATTTGAAAATTAATCAAATCAAATCTCATTGATATTATAATAGAAAAGATGTGGTTATGTTATCAAAAAAGCACACCATTCGATCTTTTACTACCGGTAACTGGAAGTATTTGTGATCACACAACCACTATACATTCATGTGTCAGGATGGCCGAGCGGTCTAAGGCGCCAGACTCAAGATTAATCGTCTTGCTCATGTAGAATGAGTCTTCTGGTCTACATCTGTAGGCGTGGGTTCAAATCCCACTTCTGACAAAATATTTTTTTTCTTTTTTTCAGTAATTTTTTTTTGGATTTCTCGAAAAACAGCCTTTGCTCGTTTAAAAAAAAAAACGAATAGAATTAAAATTAAAATTTAATTTGAAAAAAGAAAACTATTGAGCTCATGTCAACGAATACATGGGTGTCCGTCTGATGTCGGTGTGCGTTATACAATCTAAATTATTTTTATCATTTCAATACCAACAGAGCGTTAAAAGTGTGACTGATTACGTGTTTGTTTCGTTAATAACACGGTGGCGCGGTGAGCACAACACAGAAGCGCTTAACCTACAAAATGAAACAGTTCCACTCTAATTCAATGTAAATAGCGTGCTCAACACAAACACACTCACACACACGAGCTCAACAGACACCGAAACAAACACTATCGCTGATAACACGTAGGTATGATGAACCTTTCGTTCTAGCTTCAAAACAAACAATGACATAACAAACGGCGATATGGAAAAGGGGGCCAAAATGTGTGGCGCGTGCAAAGCAAATGCAGCAATGTTTTCGTTATTGGCGTCAAATTGTGTATAATATTGAAAGCCCAACATGTCAGTTAGTTTACGAGTGAAACTACAAAAGAATGTGATGTGCTAACGGGAAATTCTTTGTTGACGCAGCTCTTGCAATCTCCATTGACTTATCTGTGGTGAATGTCATGGAATGAATTGCAATGAACATTTTAATAACGTATCGACCTTCTATCGGGTGTTCGATTGAGTCAATCCATCAATGCTTTTCATAACAACATTTGCTATTAATTTCTCTCTCTGGTTTACTTCGGCTTTATTTTGTGTTTCGGTGTGAATACTCTAGAATAATTGTTCGTGTACGTGTTGTTATTCGCGTTGAAGTGGTGCAACAGCAATTTAATATTTAACGAGATTGTTCACTGCTTTGCCGTTTTGTGCCAGACACTTTCTTCGCTTTTTCATATTTTGTTTTCGTATAAAGACGTGAACAACAACAACTACATGCGCATCGCCGTGCGCCAGTCTAGTCTCTCTGCGTATGTTTGTGGAAATTGTTTTTCAAATGCATGGACATAAATTTCTCTATTTTTTCAAGTTATTTACACTCTCTTGTTTGATAATATCAACACCAATCGATTATTCTGCTGAACATATTAATTGTTCTTCCCTCATTCTTTCTTTTCATTATATCGTTTTAGAACGGGTCGCGCGGCGGAACTATTCCATATAAGCCAGTTTCTGTGTGTTTTGCCGTTAATAAATGCAAAAATGTTCAATTTATATTCCAAATGAAATTTTATCAATTAGTCATTGAGCGGCGGCTATTTTATCAACACATTTGTCGTGAGGATCACATTTAATTGCATATTTTAATTTCATTTCCAAGAACTGAGCAAAGAATGACGTGCGTATGTGTGTGTCTGACCGAGAATGCAATGAATTTTAAATATATACAGGTTATTGTAACATGAGCAACACATTAACCTAAAAATAGAAAGGGAACGAACGAACCAACAGACCGACCGATGAAATGAACAACAAAGAAAAAAAACGGCGACTGCACACGAAAAATTCGATACGATATTTGCATAAGGTTAAAAAATCGAACTGAAACACCACATTTTAATGGATAAACTTCATTGTGCTGCCGTTCAATAGCACTCGTTCGATTTACGCTTCCACGTGATTGAATTGCAAAATGGAAAAGGCTCTAGTGGCGGATATTTTTTTCCCTTTTCTTTTCGGTTGTACACAATTTAAAATTCAATTCGACGAAATGTATTCTACTCAAAATTGAAGCCCATGTCTAAAAATTTCATAACGAAAATCCGAATTTTTCATGTGTGGTTACGTAAATTTTATAGCGGCCATATGGTTTGGAATATACAATTATACATATTGCTTTCGTAAATATATTTTCAGTGAACTTTCAATGTGAAAGTGTGATCCATTGCAATCAAACCAAACGCCTCAGCTGGCACATATAGCCGATATCGACTGGAAGAAATGTAAACTTGAAAATTCATTTGAAATCCGATAAAATTCCATTTCCGATGAAAATTCCGAATGGATTATCGAGTTTATCGGTTGCCATTCAAACCGAAGTAACACTGCTCTAACAATTTATTTTACGAAATTGATTCCACACGAATGGTGTAATGTAAAAGGAAATTAAAATTGTCTGATAGAACTTCTATCACATGTTGGGGTGATATGAAATTGAAAGCGTGCACACATACATTGTTCACCATTGAATTGTCTATTTTTGGCAACTGTTCTATATATTTCAGCTTATTTTCACATGAAAATTGTGCCAATCGTATTGATGACATCAGAACTGTGCCAATTTCAAGCCGAAACACTATTCCGAATAATCTGGACTTTAAATACATTTTCGTCGATGAGAGAATGAGCGACGAAAAATACAAACCAACAAAGTAATCACTTTTTTTATTTTTTATTGTTGCAAAGGTTGCCAAAATGCAGTCTATTGCAAAGAAAGAATGAGGCGAACGCACACCGAATAAAATAAATAAAATAATGAAATAATTACATTTTAATTATGGTAATTGCGGGCTAGGGGAATATCACGCTCCTGAATCTTGTGGGATATTTGAGATATTTGAAATAAACATCAATCGTATGACATATTTTCGAATATTTCGAATAAATAAATCAGATTTTTGTGGATTTTGGAGATATTTGAGATTTTTTGCATTAAATCTAAATAAATACATTTAAATATCATTCATAATCACAAAAATCCA
Source organism: Sitodiplosis mosellana (assembly GCF_009176505.1). NCBI lineage: Eukaryota > Metazoa > Arthropoda > Insecta > Diptera > Cecidomyiidae > Sitodiplosis > Sitodiplosis mosellana. Next base: position 2,267,588 of record NW_022595244.1, read on the forward strand.
AAATATTCCGCCGTATTCACAAATATTCCGCCATATTTCATACGACAGATTCTTAGAGATAAATTGGATTTTTTTGAAATATTTGAAATGATTTAAGCGTGATATTCCCCTAGATTGCGGGAGAGAAGAAATGTGCTAAAACATGCTTCCAAACTGTCGATAGGTACAAGTCAAAGGTGAGAAATATAAATAGTACATTTAATTTTGCAAGTTTTCTCTTTTGTTGTTCAATTACAACAAATTGCTTAACCCACAGATGCAATTGATACACTATACATGGTGGTATGTGTTGGGAAAATAGTGTTTGAGCTTCGTGTTTTCTTTCTCTGGAAAACAAACATAGAGCTCTGTCTGTCTCTAGTTTTCGCCATTTTTCTTTCCATATGTGCCTCTTTCATTCGCACAACCAACGTTGGTTTCGTGCGAGTATCACAGCAAAGTTGTAACGTAATTAAGTTCAAAATACTGTTTTCACTCGAATAATTCCGAGCATCTTCGAAATGCTAGATAAGACCGATGATCTTATTGAGCCAAGACATGTTCGACGATGAAAAATTACTTTGTGTCGTTGTACCAAGACATCAATTAATGCAAGTGGGATTTTGGCAAGTTGTTAAACATTCGAGAGTGGCAAAGTATCTGATGAGACTGTGGAAAATAGATTGGTACTATCTCGATGCTATAAATAGATTTATATTTTCCATTTCTCCCTCCCATCTTCTCTCTTTCTCGCTAGTCTGCAACTAAATCCATATCGATTCTGGCTCATACATATGTGTACGGTGTACAGTACACTGTATATACAGCAGACAGTTTTAATTGCATATTCAAAAGTTGGCTCATTTCACTTTTGTGTTCGGCATGCATAATTTGCAACATTGTATACGTATGTAGAGTGTACGCGAATGAAGTACGGCATGCATTTGATTTACGGTTGATGTTTTCACTTAAAATGTCGTTTGATTTAATTAGGTTTAAAGCGCTGAATGGGTTTTTCGGTTGTCAATGCTGCTGCTGCTGCTGCTGGAAACTGTTTGAAATGCAATCGCATATTGCTGTCGATGCTGCAAATGCGATATCAAAAATTGAACCAAATGAATAATTCATTGCGATACAAGAGCGAATGCAAATAGAATGCGACGATAAAACCTCGCAGAATCTTAATCAGTGATATTATTTTGCTAAAAGTGGCCATTTTCACTCATTGCAACTTCGCTGATACGATGAAATTGAATTCGATGAAATCATTTCGACAACCGACAACCGACAACCGAAGCGATTCGCTGAAATTGAAAATGCTGATGATAACTAATGAGCTTCATTGGAAATTAATATTTAAATTGGAGTTCATTTTAATTGTTTGACTTTTTCAGAATTTTCATTTAATTGGACGGATGAGAGAGCGAATGAATGAAAAACAACGACCGACTAAGCTGTGCGAAAGCAAATTGATTTGAGTTTATTTTTAGGAAACAAATTGAATGCGTGTGGTGTTGAGTCAGCGTTTGATCGGCCTTGAAGTGAGCTCACGACATTCAGTTTCGCTTTCTAAACTGCAATTGATGCATCGCGAGAACACTGCGAACATGACAACGCATTAAAAACGTTTTGAATGTTAGAAAAAGAAGAAAAAAATGTATGCACGAATCGAATAATATATAGCTGTGCGTATGGCATACGATGCATCACACACAATGCGTGAGCCAGTTAACCTTAGACAACCTTGTCCTCATATTCGATATAAAAAAAATCAAAAATTGTAGCCGACAAATTGAGCATTGCATCTGTCGTGATTTTGACTTACACACAGTGATTGCATCAATTATTCTACCTCTCTCTGTCTCACTTCACTGACCATATAATTTTAATGACGTTAAATGGCGTGCGCTAGGCACTGATGCCTATTAATTATTACATATCAATCGAAATGATTGTTGATCGAAGTATTTATTCAACGTTAAAACTGCGATTGCTCCAGTTATAAGATTCCATAAATGCCTGTGTCTGCCGTGCCTGAGACACAACACACACTCACACACACATTCATCAGTCATTTTTTATTTTTTATCAGTGATCGAAATGTAAATAAAGTCACAACGACATTTTATACCTTGAATTAGCAATAAATTGCGCAAAAGTTGCAACGCTTGTCTACGAATGCACCCGGAGCACGTTTCAACGAACGAATAAACAAACAAAAAAGAGGTGTCGATGTTGTTTTTGTTCGCTCGTCAACCTGTTTTCGAGTTCATCTTTCAATATGCCTCATTTGAGGTCAATGAATTTCTGCGGAGAGAAACCGAAATTTGAATGCTTTCACTCGTTTTTTTGTGTGTTTGTGTATTTGATAGGTTATTCGAAACCAGGATGCTGCGGTGTAATAATTCATTCAAGTCAGGCAATATTATATTTGTGGGTAGGGACTCTGTGTTGTTTTTTTTTATCTTCATAGCCATTGAAACGGTATTGATTTTCATCGACCGGCCTATTTTCATCCTATCTCTATTTTTAAACCAACGCCGCAATATCTGCGGTCCACTTGGTTCCGTTGAATGTATTCAAATGCCGGCGAAAACTTTCACATGCACATCAACAACTTCCGTGATTGATTTTTCCGCGAGCGCGGGCATGTACAATCGCCGTTGTGTGCAACTATTATTAGATTTAATAGAGCCGGATGAATCAAATTCAAGGGAACATATTTTTCTCGTTATGTACATACACATGATATTTCGAAAAAAGGCAGGCGCTAGTTAATGTAAATATATTCGCTTGGAAACTATACAATGCACTGCACAGCACATCACACAAACACATACATGCACACACATATATGCACACATGATCACATTGAATTACGTCTCAAAACTGACCTTCCATAATTTTCTTACTTTGTTCGAATAATTTGTTCATTGTTTGATTTCGCTGATTGCAAACTCATTGAGTCGCGTTTTATTCCCAAATGAGCAAACACTTGCAGCAGCATGAGTTCACCACATGAGTTTATTGGTTTTGTGTTTTGCTGCTCAACAAAATCGTTGGCACTTACATGCGGTTGATAAGCGACCCAAACAAATTATCGGAGCGTTTTATCAGTTCCATTTGATTGCAAACCATAATGCAGTTATAATCGTCAAACTTGCATTTAATCTGCATTCTTTATCACTCGACTCTATCAACCAACAACGAGTTGGAAAAAAAAGACGGCTGCGGTTTGCAACAATGTACTTTCGATTGCTACTAAACATTTGTTCGATTCATCTATTTTTCTAATTTACAGCGAAGCGATTACGTTTTATTGAGCTGAAAATACTCTTTTTTTACCTAATTAAGTAATGCGCTGCGGTGATGTGTTATCAATTGTACAACTTTTTCATTTTCTCTTCTATTTGCTACTCAAATATTGTAATTTTAATTTTAAAAAAAATACGAAATGCAAAGCGACAAAGTCTAATATTTCATCGGGTTTCTTTTTATCGGCTCATCGCCAATATTTGTTCACAATCTTTGCCGTATGTGTGTGTGTGTTGTGAGAGATAAATGTCCGTTTGGACGGCGCTTAATGGATGAGATGTGACGAACGCCGTTTTTTACTGTGCGATTACAAACGGATAGAAATATGTATATAAATAGCTGATGATGCATTTAATCGCCAAGTGAGAGAGGAAGGGAGACACAAACACTGTGCAGTGCACTGACGAGTGTGGCAATGAGCGAAATGAGAATCACGTCATTTTTGAGTGGTGGCCTTTCACAGATAAACTCAATCATCTCAAGTGATGACCTTTTCATCACATGACATTCTCTCCTGGTATTCTTCCAATTCTAAGCGAATGCGCCGGCACCGTGTTTCGCCATTAAAAACTCAAAAACGTCAATCGCCCGAACGCAAAACAACAAAAACCGTTTGCATTTGTTTTGATATAGCAATGCGTTGCTGCCAATCTTATTTCAACATATATAAAATTCGCTTTTCATTTTTCGGTTCAGCTACGTCTTTCAAACGTCTCTCTTTTCCCCTTCTTATCTATCTCTTTCTATCCCATTTTTATTTTCTGGCGGCCAATTTTCACTCTCCGTCGGTGCGATATGACGTGCATGAATTTAAAATTATCTTCAATTGGCAAATCACACTGACGCCACACTTGACATACACCGAACACTCTGAACAGCAACAACAAGCAAAAAAAAGATAAATAAAACCCATCCAAATTGATGGCTAATAAAATGGAAATTGACGGAATTTGTTCAAGATTACAGTGATGATTCGTGTATGATGAAAGTTTTCATTGTTCGGTTGAGCTTTTTTCTGCTTCTCTCAAATTGGTTTATCTCATAGTATTGAATGTTGTGGTGCACAAAGGAAAATTCCATCGTCATTTTGATATATCGAATTGGAATGTTCGCGGTCGCAATTTCACCCGATACGAAATAACGAAAACTATTGCGTTGCAATCAGAGGTGGCAACGGGAGTCCGTCCCGTAGCCCCGCCCGAAGCCAGAAGATTGAAAAATTTCGGGCGACGGGCGGGTCTCGGGCATATTTTGAAGAGATTCGGGTGGGCCTCGGGCCAATTTTTCGGCCCGCTTGCGACCTCTGGTTGCAATGTGCCGCAGCTGAATTGCGTTCATTCGTTTTTGTCTCCAGAAGGCACTCGTACAATTTGCAATAAAATTTCATTTCATAAAACATTTGTGCCACCACCTAGTGGCATCTGGTTCATTTGACTGACGCTGCTATCCATATGTTCGCAGTACATCGCATTTGTGAAATCAAATAGAACATATAATCTCAATGGAACGAACAAATAATCGAATCCAAGGCAACAGATCTCTCGAATGGCAGATGCATCCGTATCTTTCTAGCCGAGTGGAAAGCCTTTTCGAGAGGATATGAAGAGGGAAGGAAAGAAAAACTTGAGATTGAAAAGTAGCAAGCAAACATGGTTTATCTTGTGCAAATGGCACCCTTCATCCATCTAACGATGCAACACTGTTAACAAGAGTTAGCTTCACATTGTGAGTGTCTTGTGCATAAAATGGTTTTCAAGGCAATTAAAAATTGATACCAAGGTAAGCAAAAGACTTCATTATCTAGCTCATTTTGCTCCCCGATAAACTGTTGTGTGTTTACGTCCATCAAATTTGATGCTGCTTAACGAGTGCAACAAGAAACAACAATATCTTCCACGCCAATGCATACCTCTTGGCTATGGCACGAACAAGTCAAAGCAAAATTTATGGTCAATTTTAATTGGACGCAACCATTTGATTTAGTGCCACTTTCTAATTGTAATCGACATCTTGTTTCCACAGCCATTGTCAGCTAATGACATTCAGTTCGAAAGCTGTTTCACTTCAGTCAAGCCATTCATTCAGTGCGATTACACAATTCGCCAGACCAACACACAAATCGCTTGCAGTTTACAAGGTAATTACATTTTTCCTCGCTAAAAATACAGCAGTTGCCTTGCGTTCTTAACAGTATTATCGTAGCTTACCAGGCTAAATGGTTTAAAAAAGCATCATCATGTCAAGAACAGAAGAAATCTTGAAAACCGTACCACTCTTTTGTTTTATTCATCCAAGTACCAGGAAAACGTCTTAGTTTGCATTATCAATTTTGAATATATTCTATTCAGCGTATGTTAAAAGCAATTCATTTTCTTGGCACTGTCACCGACTGAGTTGCATTTTAAAATTAGATTAAAATGACACGATGAGATTATAAGATTTTTATACGATAAAATAATAATGAAATTCAGTTTTTCATTGGCAAATTCATAAAATGCAAGGAACGATACGGAAAGTGATGTGTCGGTGTTGTTTGTTCCTGTTGAAAGGAAGCACAATATATCCGCTTCGCTTTACTCGCTTTCTGACTTTCTGTCCATTAAACTACAATATTATACATCTGTGTTTGCAACGTGGAAAAACAATAGCCATGACACAGTTCCATGGGTCTTACTAGCAACAAACGAATGAGAAAAAAAATAACGCTTCATTCATTTAATACGACATTTATGGTTGTTTAATGGCAAGCGCATAGAGCTATTGTGTGTGTTCCACATTTACACACATATTCGAGTCACATGATTATATGGCCGGTGTGTGTGTGTGTGTGTATGCCAGATACACAGAGTATGCAATATATTATCTATAGCGATGTATCTTTTAGTTCGAGCCCCACATTCATGGATCTACCGTAAATAATTCTGTAGATTGCTATTTCGTGTGGAAATTTTGTGTTCGTATGATAAAAGTTCCTTCGTTAGACAAATTGCTCAAGTGAAAATTGAAGATGATTCCATTTTCATCCGAATTTATTAATACCGTATAGAAATTGCATAGTGTTTGCATCGACTTTGGATTAGTGTGTCACAAAAATTGTACGGAAGGAAATCAGCATGAATTTCGTTCATATTTTTCGTAGAAAAATTTACTCGTTGGTTACCATGGATGGAGCAAAGACATGTTTGTGACAATTTTATTTATTGGCAATTTAAGTTTCATATGCTTTTCCACAGCATGCACATTCCGTTCATAACGGAAATTACTTGAACGCTACTGAAATCATACCTCTGCACATGATGTGTTGTCAGTGGGGCGGTAAATTGTGCAAACTTTAATCTCGGTATATGTATATATTGAGACGAGAATTGATGGCAGCAGCATCACATCGAAATGATAGAGTTTGGTGTGTTGATGTGGGCGTTCGTCTATAAACAATTAGGAAAGTTGAAAATAGGACACCAAACACACATCTATAGCAACTGTGTGATATATAGTATAGATTTCCTATACGTCGTCGTCATTGTAGGTTTCTATACGTAACCAACGTAATGTAGACTATCGAACGAACGGTACATGAATTGGCGGAGTTGGCTCCGTGTTGGAAAACAAGAATATGCCGGCAACTTTTAGAAGAATGGGCTTCCCACTTGAAATTATTGCGCGTTGCAAAACTTCCTTATCGAAAAAAATGTATCCATAACACGTTCATGTTCCACACACACGCACAACACTGAACTGCAATCAGAAGGAAAAAAAAGGTGCTGTATCATGGTGAAATTGTCACGTGGGCTCGGAAATGTGTGGCGCAGCATGAATAATATTAAGAGGAAAATGTGCAACAAAAGTGTCTCGATGGATAGACGGTCATATAATTCACTCTTATTCCTTGGCATATGTTCATTTCGCACGACTTCAATGCGATCTCTTTTTCTTCTTCGCCGTCATCGTCGTCTCTTTTCAAGTCATCCATTTTCGCGATGAAATTAATGATAGCATTTGCGGAGGCGTTCACGCCAATGTTCTCTCTCTTTGTTGCTATAGTCAGCCGCGTCAGTGTGAAAGATTTATGCATTAACGCGAAATGCCACTGACTCGAGTGAAACAATCGACGAAATTGCCACACGGCTGCAAGGCCAACGAGAAAGCGCAAATCATTTTATGATACGAACATTACTTGAACTGGATGAAAAATACATGGATAGAGCAGCAACAACAAAAACCGGAGGTAAAAGTGATTTGTTACAAAAAGTTTCACAGACTTGAAATTCTAAGCACAATGGAATGGGGCATAAAAAAAGTAAATGAAAAACGTGAATGGCTCAAAACGCTTTAATGGATTTGGTATGATTGCCGTTAGCAATTTTCTGGTGAACGTTTCAATTGCAAGCCACTTTTTTCCCTCTCAATATTATTTATGAGCCATATTGTTGAATTCTAATCAATGGGTAGTTTTAGCAGCGCTATAATCAATCTCAATCCAATATACACACATTTTCAATTTTACAGCAATAATCGCAGTGTGTGTGTGCGTGCTTTGTGCAAGTGAAATGTATGTGGTTATGTCTGCTTGTGGTGTGATTTTGTGTGTGTGTGTGTTTTTTTTTGCTTGCGTGGGTTCAAAGATTCAGGATCCATGACAACAACCATTTCCTTTTATGTTGTTACCATGACATCTCGAACAAAGTTGTCCTTCTTTCTATCATGAATACTAAGAACAACAACTTTGAAACACTACACTTTTCAAAGACGTACCCATTTCTTGAGTAATTGAACGAACCAAATAATCTAGGTTAATAACATTCTCAATGGAAAATGAGCAGTGGAAATTAGCGAAGAAACCATTTTTTTGTGTGCCCAAATCTCATTTATAAACTGGCTCAAAAGAAAAGCACCCTTCTGCCAATTTGACCGAGAAAAAAAACGACGAAACAATTTCGCGCGTCAGTGAAAAAGAATTTTTCTGGGAAAATACGCATTTGCAACAAACACGGTGAGCTCATCCAATACATAAATTCCGACTTTGAGGTTTAGGTAATGGTTCAACACATTATAAATGCGACCTCGAGCGGCGGCAAATCATAACCACACCACATATAAATGCTGATGACTTAAACATGGTATTCGTTCAGATAGGAAGATTTATGTTATTATTGCAACACTTTATTTACACCTCCAAGAAAATTCACATCACCAAAAATGCTCCACAATGAAATTAATGTGCTGAAATGTGTAATCAAAAAGGAGAAAGACCAAATGAAATAAAATACAACATTGGGTATTATGCCGTGTTGTTTATTTTAACCCTCTAGTGCATACGTGAACTTATAAGGTTGGTTCATTTAAACCTTTCTATAATGCGAATCATTGATTATGTCACAAAATAATGTATGACAGTTTTCGTTGGAGAACACTAGCGCACATTTCTTTCTCATAAAAATTCTGTGTGCGGTCAACCAGTGTCAAGTTATGACAACATTTGTACAAGAAAACGACGTTTCCGTAAAAATAAATTATTTTCGTTTCGTGTCCTGTTTTTGAAACGTGATTAAATCGAATAAAATTATTTTGTTGACCTCAAGAATTTTTTTTCTGCTTATTTGGAGTGTTTTTAACCAAATTCAATTCAAGTTCAATGATTTTTTACAATTGTGCAACATTTGTCCGTCAATTTGCATACTGTTCTTATAAGTACAGCCATGCAATTTGGATTTCTTTTTGTTTGATATTTTGTGTGCTTGGTTTAGTGTGGAATTTTATTTTCATTTTATTTTAACCTATTTTTATCACAAATAATCCAGAAAAAATGATATTCACGAATTCCGATGTCAACATCACTCAATTTGCAAGCTGTTCTTATAAGTACAGCTATGCAAATTCGGTTTGTTCATATACTTCGCAATTTCCATATTGGTCGTAAATGCATGACTGTACTTATAAGACCATTTTGATTTTTGCGATTTATTGATAATTCCAGCATTATACCAGATTATGAATATTTTTTTAAGTGCTTATGAGGTAAAATAAGCATGGAAAAAAATTCCCAGCTCTGTATAAAATATATGCATTAGAGGGTTAAATTCTTTGAATTTCAAAACGCTATCGTTTCACTCTGCCATTGGATCCAATGGAATCTCTCTTTCTTGCAAGAAATAAAATCTCGGTACTCACATCGATAGCCAGATTATCCAGCGATGTGATTTCGAATGCGATCGGCATTTTAATGTGTTCATTTGTAGATACGGATAGAAAACAACAACCGAAATGTACGTTTCAAATGAATTGTAAGTCCAAAAACCGGCACATCACAACTGTATATAAACACACACACATATAAAATCTCTTTTCTTTTAAATTCGCTCTCTATTTTTCTGTATTTAATCAATAATAATCAACGATAACAAACGGTTCACTGAATGCTGATTGCGTTTTTCTTCTTCTATCTTTCTTTCTTTTAACTTGAGTTACTTTTTAATTGGATTGACTTTCAGTCGATTCATTTTTTTTTCATTACAGCAAACTAATAAACCGTAATAATTGAAAAGACGAGCAAAAAATCATTCCACAGTTGTTTGATTTAAATAAATATTGATTTCCAGTGTTCGGTATCGATCGATCGATTGGTGCTCTTTTTTCATCGTGGACGAATGTGTGTGTGTGTGTGGGGGTATAGCCCGTAATAATTTATAATGTTCAATCGGTTCACTTAGTTTACAGTGTATACACATTTAAACGAAAAAAAAGAACTGAACTTTTAAATTTATATGCTGATGTTCAACATCACAGAACGTTTGTGTTCGATACGGTAAAGTTTGCATTTTGTTTCCATGCGTTTAAAGTTCCCGTTCTTTTGTTGATTTTTTTTCTTTCGCCAAGAATCTGCTTGTTATTCTTTCCGTGAAATTTATCTGATGATGACCCACATTTTGTTGAAAGAACAACGAAAAAACATTGTCTTTCGCTAACAATGTTGCGAATGGAATTTAAACGGAAGTTCCGTACGAAAAACAAAAACCACTTGAATCGGTAAACTATTGAGAGAATCCATCCATTTAATTAACTGTGCATCCCAATATGAAAACACATCTCTATCTCTCGTACGTGTCATTGATTATAATCACGAAAACCACAGGAGAAAAAACACGCACACACACACACTCCAACTCCACTACTTGAAACAATTCCATTGATTGAATGCTTTTCGAGTAAATGTTTATAATTACAGTCGAAGACGAAGAAGAAGCAACAGCAGTAGCAGCGAAAAATCGTTCTGACTGTGTATGCTTTCTATAAATGGGTTTTCGCATGCTTCATCACAGATTGATGGAGCTCATTTTCGAAGCACGTTTCGTCGAAAATTTCATTCCTCGAATCATAACCGTTTCGATTAGGAGTCGAATCACAACATTTCAATGAGCTCATTCGTCACACTGTAACCAAAAACCTGTTGTGATTTGCTGATTTCCACTGAAAACGACTTGAGTTAATTCTTTCTCGCTCGCAAACAATAAACTCTCTCACCACTTATTATAAATATGTGCAGTTGTTTCGGTTAGCGACAGAAAATCTAGCTATGAATCTATTGCTAATGAAAAAATATACACATCGCACTTGGTTCACTTCGGACCGACGTGATAATTGTCAGATCGTTGAAAATTCGTTCGTTGATTCAATTAACACACACGTTGAAATGCTGAAACGTCGAGCTGAAGACAAGCGAAATGAAATCTGTCACGAAAAATCTCATCACACTGTGCTGCCTTCGGGCTGGATCTAGCATTTTTTCTATGCTTCTCAGAAGGCAATAAGCTTGTGAAAGTAACACAAGATTAGTTCTTTTTTTCATCAAATTTTCATTCACTTGTGTGCGGCGGCCGTTACAAATTTGAAGAAACCAAAACGAAGACGACGATGACGGCCAAGCGACATAAGACGAAGAAAATAAACGATGGAAAATGTGAAGAAATCGTGGCCGCATCAATTTGATAATAAACAATACCATTCGATGTTCACATAATCACTGAAACAACGACACCGTTTACATATCTACTGAAGTGTGGCGCACAAACATTGGTGTTATCGGCATGGGCCGAATATGCGATCGTGCGCGCCGCGTCACTCACGCCAATGAAAAAAAAAATTGTGAACACACGGACTCAGGAGAAATTACTCAACTCACACCGTGCAACCAAAGCAAGCAAGTAAGAAGAAAAAATGTAGTCGAAGAAATAAATACAACGTAACCAAAATGCGGAACGCGACTGGTTGCGAGTGAGTTTGTGTGTGTGAGAGAGTGTCTGTGTTTATGTCATGATAACTCGAATACTTCATCGTTGTTCATTTCGTGTTTTGTTTTGTTTTTTATTTTTATTTTTCGTGTTCTCCTTACATACATTGCCGTCTCTCTCTCTCTCTCGCGCACGCTCGCTACGTAAGTGTGATTTTTTTTCCACTGCTATTAAAGTTTATTTCATTTGTATGTACTATTTTATACGGTGACGACCGCATAAGATCGCGGCAAGGTAACCGCTCACACATCTGCATGCAAATATACCTCAATTAAGATGTATTGTGCACATGTACACTCACCAAAACACACGCACATCTAGCGGAATGGAACAGACCAAATGAAAATAATCGCGAAAGCGAAGCAAAACAAAGACGAGGAAAAAAAAACTACACAACACACAAAAAAGCAGCAAAATAAAAACATATGAAGGGAAATATAAAGAAGCCGAGAGCACACAATGAATAGCGGCTTGAATGAATCCATAAACAGAGAAAGAGAATGATGAACATTTGTTGTTTGGTTTTGTATTTTCGTTATAGCCGTTGTTCTTTGGTTATCATTTTCCATTCATGCACCGTCTTCCCCTCTCCGACCGAACGACAAAATGTGAAAATTATCGTTTGATTCGGGTCGGTGTGTGGTTTGTTCAAACTCTCATTTTCAAAATACCGTCGTAATTGATGCAAACAAATGCAGAAATTGCCCGAATTATCGTTGTGTCGAACGGCACCATAATAGCACCAGGCAACGCCGATGATCGATGTATGTGCATATGCAAAAGACTCAGTATGTTCAAAGTCTATTGTCACAAACGAACAAAAAAAAATACAAATGCAAATGAGTCGCGCACGAACAAAGAATACTTTTTTTCGTTGCTTTTCCTTCAGGTTTTTTTGAATTTCGCTTCGTATCGGCTTGGCTTGGCTTGGCTTGGTTCGGTTCTATGTTTATTATTTGCTCAATTTCTGACACGCTTACAAATTGCACGCAAATACTGATTGCATGTAAGTGATTTGGTTCTTTTCGTTGATTTATCACACTCCGTTCGATAGTGTGCTATATTTATGATTGAAAAGTAAAAAGCAAAAAAAAACTACCGTGTGCGGCCGCACGAGATTTTGCTTATGCGTATTTCGTATTCTCTTTGTGCTTGGCGGCTGTTGCCGCGCGCGCGCTCTCTCTCCTTATGCGCTGACAGCGTGTGACATTGAAAAACTAGAAACTGATAGGCTGTTTAAATGTTAACGAACAAAAATAAAACGTCATCAAGACAAATAAATATGGATATACTTGTATGACAAATTATTTATCGCTTTTTATCGAATCGAATCGATCTGTCATGCCGCCGCACTCAATTGAACTTGCAACTATTTTTTTTGGTCATTTATTGCCCAGCGATAAATTCACGATGATTAGCAGGAAAAGAAGAAGGGGAAAAAAAGCTATGAAGGGCGATGGGCAAATTGTAAATGATTTGTAATTTGAAATCACTTTTGTTTTTCCTTAATATGGTCGCATCCTTGACGTTAATCGAAAGAGCAAAGGCACAATCACAATACACACATATACCGTCCATTCTGGTTTCGGTACAAACTGTGCAAAATGCGTTTGTGTGTGCGCGCTTTTTCGTTCGTGGTTGTTGTTGTATCATTCAATATAAACCGTTCTTTACGAATAGACAAAACCAAAACACATGTTTGTATACAAACAAAAGATGATCGAAACACAGCATGTGATGAGCATATCATATATATGAATTTCTGATGTTATATAGTATCATACAGTACAGTATATATAGCCATATAGAATCATTTCAGTGGCTTATACACACACACACACACACACACACACACACACATCGTCTCGTGGAATTCACGCAGATGACGGCAATTATTTTTTTTTCAACTCAATCCAACAATGTTGACCATTGTTGTTTTTGAGCGAGCACATCCATATCGAACTAAAAATAAATTTATAGTCACAATCATACACGTGCATTCAACGCAAAAACTTTTTTTTGTCTCACAATGCAAGAATCATCAATAGAAAAACCGAAACGAATAAGAAAAAAAACACAGCAAAAGTGGATTGAAAATGGCTGTACAAAAGATACAATTGGATGATATTGAATTACTTGTCAATTCAAACAGATTGCCATAGAGATGTGTATTCGGTCGATCAACGTGACGAAAATAGAAAAAAAAACGGCTTCATCTCGTACGTTTACAGCATATGAGTATAATTGTGGCCTATTCGACTGTCATGCGGGCAAAATATCTAATTTGAACCCGTCAATATCCAATATCATGTCACACACATACACAAACACACAACACCCACCCACAGCAATGGAGTATGTTATCAAATTTGCTCTAATTTTCTTTGAAACCATTGAAACCATCACTAATACCACCGGATAGCCCTTTGACGTCCATTTTTTTTTAAATTCTGACAACCGAAAATAATCGATTTTCTGTCAAACATGGCAAAATCGAAACAGTGCAGCTGAATGGAGGAAAAAAAAACAACCCGCAACCTGAATTTGCACATGAATACCTCTGAATGTCGAACACAAAAACCCGAAATAAAAACCACAACCAAAACAACGAAACACAAAACAATTATGAACACACGACTTACCAATTGTCTGCTTGCTGTGTATTGCTGCTGCTGATGTTGTTGTTGTTGCTTATTCTGCAGTAAATTCACAACAATGGTGAAATTTATTGCTGCTCAGTTGCTGGCGTTTCCACTTGAAAAAGCAATTTTTATAAACAGCCAAATGCGGTGGTGGTGCTGCTGGAATTTTTTGCTAATTGCAAGCATAAACGAAAGTAACGAAACGAAAGAAGAAGAAAAAAAGTATGCACACAGCACTTTATTTCCGTTTTAATTCCAAATTTGAATCTTGGTTTTTATTTTTCTTTTCGTTGCTAAATTTTTTTTCTTTCCTTTTCTAATTCAAAACACAAACGAAAATGAAAGCACTTTTTTCTTGCAGAATATCAACGGCACAGGCATTTTTGAAGCACACGCTCGCACGCACAATCCGACAACACGAATCAAATTAGAGAATTAAACAGCACACTAAATGAATAATCTCTCGTTTTTTATTTGTTTTGCTTCAATAACAACTTGAACAATGATGAAGAAGCGAACGGTGAATAAATTCAGTAGTGTTATTTGATTATTATTCGAGAAACCAAAATCAATGAGACAAATAGAAAAAAAACAGCACACACACGGAATAAAGACACACACATTTATTTCTATATGGCTGTGTGTAGCGAGTTCGTATTTGAAAGCGAGAAGAAAAAAGAGTATATGCAATTGTTTTTCTTTATGTCTTTTGTCCGAATAAAATGTTCGCTTTATTTCTCTATCTCGCTGTATATTCACTGTCTTTTGTTTCGACAATAGTGCATAAACACTGTTTTTCCACTGCTTCGCCGTTCAATTGATACACTCACTGACTGTCAGCTGAAAATCGTGTTTCGTTTTTTTTCGCATTCGTCGTCGTCGTCGTCGTCGTCGACGTTGTCGTTGCCTTTTATGTTCGTTCCATTGAATTTTCAGACACTGATTTATATTTATTTTGACGAAAATTAAAACTCTGGCGCTGATGAATGCACAACAATAATGGCTAAATTGATTGGTAGTGCATCAATAACAAAAGAAAACATGACGTCAGATGGAAAATATTATGCGACGATTTGATTTCAATTGAAAATCAAAATGAAAAACAACGAAAAATTATTTTTCTCCTTCTTTGTTCGTCTGCGTTTGCTGCGAGGCGAAAATATTTGTTTTGACAAATTAACTTTTTGATTTGGAAAAAAGCCAATACGCACTTTGTATGCACACTGAAAATATTTTTCTATTTACCACAAATACACACGAAATCCAATTCAATGACAGCAAATTATTTACTAGAATCGTACTTTTGATTGTGGATGAGGTGCTGCTGTTTTTAGTCGAAAAATTCGATTTTTTTTTTTTACTTTTTTCCTTCCTTTTTTTCTGCATCTATTCACACAATTCTAAGTTTTCTGTGTGGCTTCGAACGTGTTTGTGTGTACAAAAATCGTATATCATTGCCCGTCGTCGTCGTCAAATAGACGTCTAACAAAGAGATTTCACACACTGACTCAAATACACTCGTATTCCGTATGTTTTAGTTTAATGTTTTGATGGGATTTCGAAACAAATGGTCGTCGTTGTCGTTGTCTGCTGCTATGACGCAGATGGCGCTGCACATATCTGACTAGAATTTATTTGTGGCGCAATTCACGACATACATATATGTGAATGAGACGAACAATATGCAATAAACGAAACATGGTCGTTATTGCAGCACCGCATACCACACCAACACATGCGTGATTACGAAACATACCTATACTGTAAGGAAAACGTAAACTCAAATAGAAAAAAGTCAAGTCAATTCAAACGGCGAATACAAATTCAAAAATATGTTTAAATTCGATTTATTAATTCAATGTTTCTTTTGTGTTGGAATTGATGAGAAGATATAAGTTTGTTTGCATTTATTCCATATTCAATGTCTTCTTGATGCGTTTGATTTCTTTGATTTGCGCTTCGATTTGGATATTTGAATCAGTTATTATCTCTTTTAGAACGGTTTCTTGTTTTGGTTGCAATGTGAGTGTCTTGGCTGGCTTATCCGCAGTGGCATGTTGTTGTTGTTTTTCCATTTTCTTCTTAGCTGCTGCAATGTTGTTCGCCAGATCTTTTGTCGCCGCATGGATTTTATTGACTTGTTCGCTGAAATTGCGTTCGGCCACCAATGCGGCGGGCATACGCAAATTGACCAATCGCAGGATTTCGTGCAAACTTTTCAGCAGCGCCTGTTGCCGGTCATTGATTTCCTCGTACTTTTCGGCCAAGTGTTCAGCATTTTCGCGTAGTTTGCTCTTTTCCTGCAACAATTCGGCCACTTCTTGTCGCTGTTGCTCATCGAGAACGCGCAGAATTTTCACACGATTCTCGATTTTCTGACGAACATTGTCATGCTTTGTGATATATTGATCGCGAAGCCGTTGAAATGCGTCCAACAATAATTCGATCGATTCTTTCGGTGTTGCATCTTTGCCCGCATTCAACTTTAGAATCGGTTGTGTTGTGCCCGATGACAAAATTTGCCGAACACTTTCAACGAATGAACCGGACGAAAATACCCTTGAACTAATCGCTGATTCGGTGTTTTCTTTTGTATTTTCATCCGATGCAGCCAACGATCGATTGCTTTGCAAAAACGATGGATTGGTGATGATGTTTTGGGTGACCACTTGGCCACTGCTCAACAGCAAAACCAATCCAGGCGGTGATTGTAGCAAGGAAAATCCAATGACTGTGTTCAACTTGGAATTGTCCAATGCTTTGGTGCACACAAGGTATTCGGCATGGGCTGCTTTGTTCAGCACGGAGTCGATGTCATAGTCGTCTGAAAGTTGAACGAAAGTTTTATTTAGCAAATTGAATGAATAATTTAAAAGAAGATAGATCAAGTTACCATTTTCCTCAAAATATCGTTGCAGCGTTGGCAGAAATTCGATGGAAATGGCATGTAGGCCGGCGATGTGATATGCGAAATAGCGTGAATCATTATTGATGTCAGCCTTCAAAAAAATCTGATTGTTTTCATCGTCTTTGTTCTCGTTGCTCTTCAGACCGAATTCCAGTTCCACAACTTCGACAACATTCACGATCCATTCGCACGGTTCATACTTGAGGCCGGTTTCATCGAAATTTTCCGAATTATTCAGCTCTGGATCGGCTTCGACCAAAATCATGTGAAACAATCGACCGGATGGTTCAGCAATAACCAAAGTGGTTGGATTCGATGGCAATGCGAGTATGGCGCATGAATCCAATCCATAGTTGTCCTTTGTGCCGGGATACATTGATAATGGGCCTTGTAGCCGCGGTTTTTCCGTGTCTAAACCAATTAATGCGATGTACAAGTTCCCGTTTCCCCACAAAATGACCAACGGCCATTCGACATTTTTCGCTATATTCTCATTTATCGTTGAGTCATTGTTTGCCGTGGTGGTGGTCGTATTCGCCGACATTGTGACACGAGGTGCTGAAATATCAAAGTCGATGGCTGTGTCACCCAGACTGTTTAGATACGGTAGTGATGATTTGGTCGGTGGCACTGCACACGGTGTCGGTCCAATTTTCCAAATGTGTTGCAATTTCACGTCATCATAGACACGAATCGAATTATTCGACAGCAAAACCATCAAATTGCAATCTTTCGGTGATGCCGGATGCCAACGAACTTGTTGTACGTTCACAAATGTGTTTGATGCAAAGTAATTGTCGTCCAAAACGTGTGTTGTGCACAAAATTCGCGGTTTTCCTTCTTTGTACATTCCATTTGGTCCGTATCGGCATGGGATTTCAAGAATAGCAACGCCACGGTTACCGCTGAGTGCCAAATATTGACCCTCATGTGAAGCTGTCACTTTGTTCACCACAAAATCCACCGGAGTCGATGGGATCAATGTTTGAAAATTCACATTTTCATCGCCTTTTGTTTGAGCCAGTCGCCAGTTGAACACAATTACCGTTGAATCCGACGGGTTCCAACCGAACAGCATGTCATCCTTACACTCGATCAAATTTTGTGTGTTCACTGTGGTGTCATTCGGAATCGCTTTTCGGAGTTGCTCAAAAAATGGTTGACTTTCAAAGCGAAACGTATCCGTACACGTTTTCGGCTTGCTCATCTTGCTCTTTCTTTTGTTTCGAAATTTATCGAACTAAAAACACTTTAACGAGAATTGATTTGAATTATTTTCTAAACTAACATCCTTTGGATAGACTCGACTTGGGAACAAACAAAATGACATATAGAAAATACCGCTCAAACGTCGTAAACCTTGTCAAGTTCTTTTTAGGTTAGTTTCGTATGTGAGAACAGCATTGGTTCACAATCGTCAATTGAAGGGTGTCGGTCGGGCAGTCTTTCTCTTTCTTTCTGTATTTGTGTATTAGACACCAAGTTTCATTTGCTTTGACAGATGCTTTGTTTTGGTTTTTTGTTCGTCTGTATTCATTCCCATGCATTGAATACAATCGTACGAAATCATATGTTTCACACTCTATTCTTATACTGCAATATGTCGTTCTAATAAGTGTGCACAAATAGAGCATGTGAATTCCGCGACGTCTACGAACACCAACCGAATATAAGCAATTTATTTTTTTTGACTTGATTTTTATTGAAAACAATGAATTTATAAAAACACTAATTGCCATTTATACAATTTGGACCATTCGAATTTGGATTTGAAGGCTTTACCTACCTATTTACGTACATAATATGGACAATAAGGAAATCGATTTATACAGGAATACAGCTTTACGATACTGCGGTAATTTTCATTTTTACATACACTTATTTCCCGCTCATTTTATTTTCGACTCAATAGAATTGGAAATTTTTCATTATGATGAATTTCAATTGCAGGGTATGCAAATGAAGTTGGAGAGGCATTACGACCGGTCATTCCGAAAAAAGTGGTTCATTTGAGTTACGGAGTGGCTATCGCTTATGTAATAGGTGATTGCATCGACAAAACCGTCAAAACCTATCAGGTAAAACGACGAAATAAAACACAATGAATTGCCAATTAAATCATTTTATTTTGTAGAATCCGAAAATTCTGGGTGGGCATCAGATCACAGCAGCTGCAAAAACAGCAGGCGATGTATTTATATGGCAAATGCTGGCTTCGGTCATCATTCCAGGTTTCATAATCAATCGCATTACGTGGGGAGCTGGCATCCTTTCGAAACGAAGCAAAAATTTACCTTCGATTGCACGCAAATGGTTGCCTACATGTATTGGCCTAGCGGCTATTCCACTGATTATTCGACCAATTGACAACGCCGTTGACCACGCCATGGATCGAACCTACCGCAAATACGTCTAATCAAATCAAACGATGTGCTTTGTGCAATGAATTAATGCTCAAATGCTATTTTATTCTTTCAACGCCTTCTTAGTTCTTAGTATAACTGCCAATATTTTGTGATTGTTTATTGAAATTTGTGAATTTCTTTTCCATTCCAAATCTCGACGTAATACAAATTCAATTTGTAGAATACAACCAAGTGCTATTCTTTTTTAATTCTAATAGGACAATTCTATTTTTCACTATGTTTACGTTAAATGTTGTACAGACATTTTGGGAAAAACTAAACACTCTATAAATAAACCAGTTACTATTTTCACTTCTCAACCTTGGTGGTGGTTTTTTCTTCAATTGAAATAAAGATATCTAAATTTATTTGAACTTAGTGCCGACTATATTATAATAGTAATGACAATTGCCATTTCATTCGATTCATCGTTCTTAATCGTTTCATACTTTGGGTCTAAACGGCCACATTATGACTTTCCTTGAAACCTGATTTGATATTGCATCAATTTATTATCCTTTCCAGATACTAATCATATATTGAAAAGAAAAATTCAGTCTAAATATGGATAAACAGCTGTTTCAGTGGGTGCCTTCCAGCCACTATTTACTTGAACACCACGATGATGGTAACGTCTACTGTAGTCGTAGGCTGACAACATTGAATTGTTGTTATTTTTGATTCGATCCATATTTTGAGAATGAGTCCAAACAAATGGCCAAATGTGACGATGATTTTTCGAGATCAGCCTTGAAATTGTATCGACCCTTTTGGAAAGATGTTTCGAACCGCGGCCGCCATAGTATCGACGACAATACAGACGTAATGATATGAAATAGAGCATTTCAACCAGCGAAACCGCCGAAAAACCCATGAATAACCCTAACAATCCGCCCGTGTTTGCTGTAACATTAAATTTGTTGAGTGTAATTAAACTGAAAATTATGCAAATTGATCATTATTTTGATGAAAATTCAAAATCGTTACATAGAAACTCTGTAAAGCCAATCAACTCATCTTTGACATAGCTTCGAAACAAACTGTCGGCATAAAACACTTGAACGATTGCTATGTCCCTTCTAAATGAAACGTAAAGAAAGGTTAATTTTTATCTTCGAATTTTCGGGCGGAAAAATGGAATTTCGAACAAAATAAAAATTACTTGATGACTTCGGCTGAAAAATTGATCAATTGATTTGTCGTTTGAAAATGTGTTGTGGTGAGCGGTGATCCTGATATTTCACCTAAAAAACTGAGTTCATCGCAGCCCGGCAGACAATTACACTTATATTTTATGTTGTCACCACGCTCCATCGATATTCGAACCGCATTGTAACATTTACTGTTGACGCGATTGCAAATTTTCGCATCTAGATTGATTCGCGGCATGTAGTAAATCACGCAGCCACACGTCTGAAAAAAGACATTTTAAGAATACTTTATCGATTAACCTAGTTTTAAAAAAAATGAGAGTAGTTAGATAAGACACCTGTTCGATAATTCTGCTGAAGCACTCCATTTCGCAGTTTTTCCTACTGTAAGTGCTGCAAGAGGGAATTTCAAAAGATTTCATGCTCAAAAGAATCGATTTTCGTATAATTACAAATGAAATACCGAAAATAGCTTAAATTAGACTCGCTTGAAAAGATGCATTGTCTTTTGTCAATGGGTATTCTACTGATTGGACGAGACGCAGTCTGTATCTTGGGTGTGATTACAATACGCGACTCTAGGCCGGGACTTATTAACTGTGAACATTTATTTTAGTTTTTAAAAAATTGTTAAACTATTTATATGTAGTTTACTGAAAGATTACCATTCCAAAATCACTGATCCGTGGTGTTTCCGTTGGATTATGCAATAAAATTTTAAAGCCCGCACTACTTGTTGACGAGCAGAAATAGTCGGATACGTCCCCGTTTAGCATAACGTATAATCCTAAATGGATATAAGTATATTATTGTTATTGTTGATATTCTTATAGTAATATATAACCCCAAAAATACCTAAATGACTGCCTGGTCCTATTTCGGTCACATGGAAATTGAATTAGAGAAAGAGCAATTTTGAGCGAAAGATATTTTTAAATTAGATACCAAGCAAGCTACCTGCTGATGGTCGTGGTGTGGCTTTTTTCTTTATATTCAAGTCGGCATACCCTTTTCCAGGTGTAAAATACCAAATTCAAATTTAATATAATATATGTTACAAATACCCACATTACCTTGTGTGGTACATTTGTATTCTTCTTCACAAAAAAAAAGGTATGTGTATATGATGTAATAATATTCTTTGCAGAAATAAAATGAAAAACATCATTGAACCTTTTTCTGGTGTCCAGTCAACGGGAATAGCTTGGTCGATAACATCGTCTTCAAAGTTACTTGAAGCACTAAGGAATCAACAATTTTCGTTGTTATGTTATAGAATAGATTTTTGAAAAAGGAAAAAGTTGGAAACTCAAACAAAATATTGATAGATCGAATATAAATAGACAGATCAATTACTTTGATGGATTCATGTAGAGAAATTCTGGAACAACTGAATTGAAAATGCAACAAAGCCCTGAAAGAGAAGAAAATGCAATCTAAAACTCTTGGAAGTCCTTTCCATTTCTCTTATCATACCTTCATCGGACAAAACGGTGTCGAAAACTTCCATGCACTGGAATGTTTCCAGCGCATATCGACATTGTAGCAACATTTTACTGCAAGGCTGTGAAATATTTAACAAGTATTGCTTAAAAGTCTGCCAGTCACGACTTTCTTTCTGTGCATCACCTTCTGCAAACGTAATATTTTCATACTCGTCATAGCAAATATTTTGCAGCCAAATACTTTGACTCGAACCTGGCGTGAATTTCGTAGCAACACTATTACGAGCTTTGTTGACATTGCAAATCGTAATTGCTGGGAATGGCAAGTCAGTTATCGATGTGCTCGTTGCACCCATCTGGAAAATACAAATAAATTTGACTTGATTCTATTGGACTCGTTCTAATACACGTCAGAATGATACTGTACAGTTACAATGACAGGCGTGGCATTCCACTTATTATACACATTCGAGATGTAATAAACCGATAAAAAGAACACCAACAAAAATGAAAGTAAGAAAAATATCCTGAAAACCAGTTAAACTCTTAGCATTTTTGAAATTAAATATCTATGGAAACAATTACCGTTCGAAGAGAGTTATGTTGCCGTTGGAAATGTATTTCATGCCATGCAAAGATGTACTTTTCATATACTAATAACGAGACAATAAATTTAAATGTTTTATTCGGCATTGCCAAAAGCTCCATAGCTTGACTACTTTTCTCTTTTAAATATTGGTTCCAAGGCTCCCCTGGTCACTTACCTCTCGTATATTCTCACCGCAACAAACATCTTCCGATGCTTTGATCCAAGTGCTTGAGTTGATTTGCTTGATTGGTTCTTTGACATTGACTGGTTTGATCCTCTTAATCAAATGCGGTCTGAACATGTTGGCTCCTTCTTCGAATTTCACTTTGTTTTCTTTCCTCCTCTTTTCGGAGTTTGGGTTTTGCTCCGAAATTTCACCGTATACTGATTTAGCAACAAGCGTCGATTTCATTTATATACTTCTTGTTGTTGGAATAAAAAAAAGTCTTTCGTTTTTTACTTGAATCAAAAAACGGACTAATGATTGCTTTTTATTTAATTTAATCAGGATGAAAGCCGTCCAATTAGGCGAATCTTTTCAAACGATTGCCCCACAATTAGAAAGAAAAATAATAAGAAGAGAAGGGTAAAGGGTAATTTGAACAGAATATTTTGCCTATTGAACAAAATGAAACTGCAGTGGGTTATGAACTATTTCAATTTCAAGCTAGTATTTATGCACCAGTCTCAAATTTAAAGCAAGTGGAACATTATTGGCATAAATCATTCCGACCTGAAGACAAGCTTAAAACAACAAATAAACTAGTTTGTTTTACTTCAAGGTATGAATCTATGAAATAACGTCAAAGCTTTTGAAAAGTGATTCCATTAATTAAATTCCCACAAAAGCGTGATGTGCTTCAGATTGTGAATAATTAAACATGATTACAATTGATTGCATAACGATGATAACGTTATGTACAAAGGAAATTAAGAACTAATTTACCGAAATGTCACATAGGGAAATACTACATTTTGAGGATATATCATCACTGATGTCGTTAATTATACGAAATAAATTAACTTCAAACGCATGCAAATGCATACAAAAACAGATGTACGCGTGCTATCAAATTTGTGCCACAGAAAATCATATTGTGGTTATTCCAATATTCCACACATGAAATCAAACTGTATTTAGCCCATATATGGGTGAACGATATTATTCTTGTGGAATTCCATGCGTCCAACGTTATTTGCCGCGAGTACAGACAACCTACTTCTGGATCTAAAATTCTTAAATTTCTTAAAAATCCGCTGAACTGCTGAGCGACGTCTTTCTTCCCCGCGTACATAGTTTTTGTATGGTCGAATAGTTGAAAAATAAATTACTTCAATGATGGAAAACAAGGAAAATCTCATGAACAATCCCAATAATCCGCCTGTGTTACTCAAGAACTCTGTAAATCCAATGAGCTCTGAAATGGAAAATATTGGAGGAAATTAAAGTTATACACACAATGTCTTCTACAAAACTCACCTTCTTTCTTTTGCGATCGAAAATACAAGTTTTTGTAGTAAACATGCAAGATTGATACATTTGGACCATTGAGACCTTTGGTTGCCAATATTGGTGCCTGTTAGAGAATTTTTGTTATTTTTTTTTCATTTCATGGTTTCCCTCTGTTAATATTTTATTTTAAAAAATTGCCTCTTGAGTAGAGGCGCCATTGAAACTTCAGCATCATAAGAGATTTCAAAACAACCCGGCAAACAATAATCGCATTTGAATTCTGGAGGATACAATTACGACACACGCATCATCGTCACCGAAACAAATACTAGTATCATTCTGGAAGCGAGGCATATAGTACAATACGCACCCGCAATAGGATGAATAGATTTTAGCATAGCATTCCATATGGCAATTGCCTCGGGAATAACTTCTGTAGAAATTTAAAAAAAACATCACTTGGAAAGACAATTGATACTTGACAAGAGACACTTTTTTCTACCTATAAAATGTGAGAAAGTTCTCATCTTCAAAAAGACATTGCCTAACAATGACTGGTAGCTTTCGTATTGCTTGTGTTGCTTCCGATATCGTTGGTGTTATTACAACGCATGATTCAAAGCCGTTCGAAATGGAAGTGCCGTAGTGTGGAATCCTTGGCTTTTCATTTGGTGAATGTAATAAAATTTTAAAGCCATAGCTGCTTGAAGACGAACAATAATATTCACTAATTCCAGCATTCAGTACAACGGACAATCCTAAAATAGATCATCAGGTCAATAATGCAATCTGAAGTTCGCACAGCTAGAAATATTGGACAACCATTGGCCAATTTTCGGACAATATATAAATCCATCCATATTTTCGGACAATTTTACTCATATCGTCTTATTTTTTGACCAACTTTATGCTAAATACTTGGAGGCAAGTGTCAAAATGTACTATAGTAGTAAGGTTCCCGAGCGGAAATGACTTTGCTTCTGAGAAACCAATTATCATCGGACAGTTTTGCTTCTTTTTACAGAATTTTTGTCAAATAAATATGAGTAAAATTGTTCGAAAATATGGATGGATTGATATATTGTCCGAAAATTGGCCAATGGTTGTCCTTGGACAATGTTACATTGTTTACACAGGCTCTGAACCAATGAATAGTCTTTGCTATCACGTGGAATTGTTCGAACCACACTCTTAACCGCCTGGTTCATACTACAGATGGTGACAGCTGCAACAGACAAGAAATAGATATGAAAAGAGTGTTCAAAGATGATGAAATAATTTAAGTGAATTCAAAATGCAGCAAAAAGTCAAACCCGGAAATGGTAAATGCCGAATATCAGTTGACTTTGAACTTAATGGGATATGAATAGAGTTGATTAGTTGCATGTTTTGAAAATTCCATTATGGAAAGTTCCATTCGAAAACAGTTTATCTATAACCCACCTTGAAGAAATTATCATCATTGGCGATGCTGAGTACTTGACATAAGCATTCATAATGAAGTACACGGAGAGAAAAAACACCACAAAGAACATAAACCCAAAAAATATGCTGAAAATATTAAGCCGATATTTCAACTTAGATCACATCTGAGTATTAATTTTTCATTAAAAAAATGTGTCACCGCACAATGTGATGGTGTTGTCATCGATGTATTTCAGCCCATGTAACGACGTATTCAAAAGATATTGCCGTAAATTGTCTCGACAAGTTGTGTCTTTACATCTCGGCACATCACTTCTCAGTCGTCGTACAAGTCGGTGTGGTATTTTTCTGTGCCGAATCAAACCAACATGAATCCGTGGGCTTGGCTGAAACATTTTTTCCGTGCTTTTCACTCGAAATCCATACGAATTTTATTTTAAACACGTTCAAGTTGTTTCAAAACGCAGAAAAAAAATTATTTTTATTCAAAAGTGGAATTTTCTAGAACTTCGATTCGATTGAAATCGTTGATCAGCCTTTCTGATCATGAAAATAGTAAACAATACAGCGGCTACTGGGGACTAAGTGCAATGTGTCATACTTTCAACGTTTGAACTAACACAGACGCATACTTGTTACAGCAAACTATGTGCATGATTCTCTATTTCTCCAACCAGTCGCCAGTTCTTGTTTGACGTTTCCTATCTATTTGTACAGACGATCAGAGAGGCTGCGTTGATAATTGAAATCGTTGATGATTGGAATCGCCCACTATAGAAAATCAATAAAATAGCTATATGAAAAATTAATCCATTGGATTATCAAATGTGTATCATATGCGACTCGCATATGGGCAGAGGAACATGGAAAAAATTGAGAAACAAAATGAAAAAATTCAAATTTCCTAAGGAAGTTAGACAAACCAAGACTTTTAATTTAAATTTTTGCATAAATCGAACAAATTGGTTGCATATTAGTCATTAGGTGCATAAAGATATTAGTTTAAAAGCTTTAAACGAAAAACAATCATTTGATAATTATCCTCAAGATGTCATACTACGGTAGAAAAAGAGTGACTTCATTAATTAAATTCCTACAATAGCGTGGTGAGCTTCACATCGTGAATAATTAAACATGATTACATTTGATTGCATAACCCTGATATTACCGTTACGCCCAAAGGGGCATCAAAAAGTAATTTAGTGGAATGTGTATTCATTCGACATAGGGAAATACGACATTGTCTATGGTTTTCAGAGCTACGAGTGCATTTGATGTCTCATCGGATTTCTTTTTGAAGCGTAGATTCCGCACTTTGTTGAACAATCGCTTGAACTTATGGCGACGCTTTTGCGAGATTCGAATGTAATTACAATATGGCCGAATGGTCATAAAATAAAACAATTCACTGATAGATATAACTGAGAAACCCATAAATAACCCCAACAATCCGCCTGTGTTGCTCAAGAACTCTGTAAATCCAATTAGCTCTGCGATGGACAATTTTGAGAAAATTAAAGTTACATACAAAAGTATTGTCGTCAACAAAACTCACCCTCTTTCTTTTGACTTCTCGTGGATTGATCTTTGTAGTAGATGTGTACCATTGCTGTGTCCGATGCGACCAATTTTCTGCGTTGAAGCAACGGTGACCGTTGCAACAGTGGTGAAAGAGACATTTCAGTATCATAAGCCAATGCAAAGCATCCGGGGAGGCATTCACATACGAAACTCGAATTTGTCTTTGATTGCAATTTGCGATTGACCTCGGTAACGCAACCATTGTCTGATCGGCCGCAAATTGTTATATCGTCATGAAAACGGGGCATGTAATAGAGTACACAATTGCAATTGGATAAAAGGATCCTTGCTTCACATTCCATCTGACAATTCTGAAAAAGTGGATCGATGTAATAAGCGAATAAGAGCAAACTGATTTTCAAATGCCAATTTATCTTACCCTTCTCGAATATGTTCTGAAAATAAAGGAAGAAACACAAGTAAAAGTATCGATTGAAACGAAATGTTGACGTACCAATACTTACCTATAGAATGTAAGATAATTTTCAGACTCAAACAGGCATTGTCTGATGCCGCGTGCAACCTTTCGCACCGAATACGATGCTTCGGATAAAGTCGGTACAATTACAACTCGTGTTTCAAAGCCATTTGCCACGGCCGTACCATAGTATGCAATTTTCGGCGTTTCACTTGGACTGTGTAAGAGTACCTTGATGGGAAAAAAGATATATTTAGCAGTGATGAACCACGTTTTTTCTATCACTTCACTGACTTTAAAGCCATAAGAATTGGTGCTTGAACAGTAGTACTCGTCCTCTGCAACATCTAACACGAGACTTAATCCTGTCACAAAAAGGGTGGTTGGATTTGAAAAATATTCTTGAAACCACATTTTTCATGCATTAAAAATATAGAAATATTGATTTTTTACCCATACTATTGCCAGTACCTGAAAATAATTAAACCATTTTACAATTATCTGAAAATTACAACCAAAAAGAAGATTTTATTTGCTACCGACGGCAGGTCGTGGAACTCCCTGATTTTTTAAATCGTCATCAGAGTACCCTTTCTCTGGAGACCAATCAATATCTGGAGATGTTATTTCACTAGCGTTTAGCTCCTGTAGTTCACTAAAATGATATTTTGTTTGGTTTTTTTATATAAATCCTGATCAACCAATAAAATTTCACATTGAAAATGAAAAGAAAAACGTACTCATACTTGTCTTTCATCGTGAATCTTTGACTCAACCCATTGAAAATGCCTTAAAAACAACAAAAAATTCTACTTTAAACGAATTGATTTTCGAATAAAAGATGTTTGGTTCATTTACAACACAATCCTTCATCAGTTAAAATGCTCTGAAATATGTCCATACATTTGACTTCAAACCCACCGTACCAACAGGCCACCATCATCTCTTCACACGACTGAGACACCTTTGTTATGAATTATATTTTTAATACAAGTAAAATGCGTAGAAAATTCTATAGAAAAAATACAAATAGTTTACTTTCATCAAAACTCGTTTGAAATCGATCCATTTCCCTGGTTTCAGAGTTGTGATATTATCATCCACCGATTGTGTGCATAAACTTTGCACCAACGAATAGTCAACTGAGTCGTATGGCAGCTGTACAACAGCCGACCTTCGAGCTTGATTCATATTACACACCTACCGAATATGGAGTTCAATTTTTGAAATCGGTTGAAAATTTCATTGAATTCCTCAATTTTACATACCGTTACAGCTGGAAAGGGGAAATTTGTAATTGGAGTTGCAAATGCACTCAAAGTGATGATCATTGGTGAAGCTGACCATTTAATCCACACGTTCGTGATGAAATACATGGAGAAGAAGAAGACCAACAAAAACATCAGCCCAAAAAAGCACCTATCAAATATTAAACTTTAGTTTAGGAAAGTTCTTTTTGGGAGTAACAATGCGATCAGACCTTTCGAAGAGTGTAATCGATCTATCTCCGACATATCGCAAACCTACAAAACCAATGCCCGATAAAAAATAAAGCAAGTGTTTCTTTAACTCTATTCTATACTCTCACCATGCAGGGTGGTGTTGACCAAATATCTATGGAAGAATGAAAACAGAGTATTGGATAAAAAGAAGAACTGGTGAACAAATTCCTTTTTTTCTACTTGAAATTAGGAATATCTCTTAGTTTTGTGTCTTACTGATTGAAATTCTCCTGACAAGTTAAAACGAATTTTCGTTTCGTTTCACTGTTTATGGATAAAATTCGGTGCTCGGGTTGTTCTTTCTTTTTGCGATCAACCGAATATTGTAACTCTGACTGGAACAATCTGGTTCGAAATGGCTGTGAATTGAATGCGTTTATCGAATGCATTTTGGAATTTAACAGTTTCATCGGTTTCAGCTCCATTTTATATGCACGGGTAAGCAAATAGAATACGGACAGAGTCATAAATTTAATGTTTGCACATTCAAACAGTCAACATTCAATGTTCAGTGTCATCACTGTTCTGAATCTAAGCCAAACAAGTTGGGATTTGCTCGTATGAATCACAATGTTTGCGCAATACACAACTGTAAGCAATAATAAATAATAAAACTTCAAGTCTACCTTTGCCGTCGCATGACACGTGAAGCAAAATTATGTATTTTTTTCTGTTCTGAGCAAACGTGCTGCACTCAAAATTGATTTACTATCCAAACCGTTGATAAAGCCTATTGATCGCGATAAGAAAGTCAGAACAACAAAACAATTTTTCTTGTATATTGCATAATAATTTTCACTGCAAACAGAACCGTGAAAGGTCGTGACCAATGATTAGCGAAGAACTGGATCAAGCTTACTGTTTTGACTGAGCTGTATTTTCTGCAACATTGTAACATTCGAGAAAAAAAATTGTGTGCACCAAGAAAAAGGATTATTAGTTTTTAATGACATCGAACCCTTTTTTTGTGTTTGTAATGGTCAAACAACCGGAAATGCATTGGTTCATTCAAATGTTGGAGTTTTCAGCAGAACACGCGCTTGAACTTGAAAACAAATTTCACGAAAGATATTCAAGTAGCTGTAATTTATGGCTGTTGTAAAATGTAAACTAATTAAAATTTAATCACATACAATCGCCAACATGTAGTTCATAAATTATTCAATTACAAGCTTTATTAGTTTAATTTCATGCCGCACAAAAAATTGGTGAAAAAATAACTGTTTCATTTGATATGAGGAAAAATCATATTGTTCATTATGGCTGGATTTCAAAGCTCGTATTTATGTTTGCCTGGCCTTTCAATTTGATATTATTGAATCACCGAAAAACTCGATGCATCGATTTAGGACGCTTCTGTGGATCCTTCAAATACTGACAATATGGTCGAATCATTAGAAAATATAGCACTTCAATGATTGAGAAAACACTAAATCCCATGAAGAGTCCTAAAAGCCCGCCCATGTTAGCTAGAAAAATATTTGCTTCATCATTTTATCATAAAAAACAGACAAATCACATTTGAAACTGTCATTCAGTCCTAGCTGCAACTCATCCTTCACATTACCTACACACTCGGAATGTTTGCGGCCACAGATCGTAATATTGTTTTCGAGTCGTGGCATAAAATACAAAATACAATTGGAATTTTCCAGATAGATTTTTGTCACGCATTCGCTTTCGCAGTTTTCCCTAGAATATACGCTGAAACGATCATCATCGACGAAATTTGTTTGATTAAGTAGACATAAATTCAATATTAAAAGTAAATCAAATACACACCGATAATATGTTAAGTAGTTCTTGTCCTGATAAACACACTGCCGGATACGCATTGGCGTTTTTCTAACGGCATCAGAGGCTCCAGATATCATTGGATTGGCAACAATTCGAGACTCATACCCGTTTGCAATTCCTAAGCCGAATTCATCGATCTGAGGTAATTCGTGCGGACTGTGCAACACGACCTTGAAACCAAATCCATTCGTTGAAGAGCAGTAATACTCATTTATCGCTGCATTCAACACCAAAGAGAAGCCCATTCGACTGCCAGCACCAACCGCTGGTCTTGGATAACCATTTCGATTCAATTGTTATTTATTCTGATGAAAAGCCCGTTTCTGAATCGAAAATATTATTAAATTTTTAATTAGTATCAAATTGATTATACCGATAATCATATTGGATTTATTTGACAAATAAAACCTGGATCCCATCGATTTGCCAATCGTTTCCTATAATCATCGCGATGAAATTCCTCCAACGGTCTTGATTTTTGTATAGAAAAGTAGTTACAAACATAATTAGAAAATTCGAAGCGAATATAGGCGTTTAATACTTGGACTAAAATCTCATCATATATATCCTGTGTAGCCCATTGAATTGTCAACAAAGTCCACCGTCGCTAAGCACGCTACTGAATAGTTGCATGCAATCATGTTCAATGCCACCAAATTTACACGATGTGAGCATTTCATTGCATTTCTGCGACACCTGACATTACAAATACACAACATACTCAGTTGAACTATTCATATCAAATGAACTGTGCATTGATTGGTTCACATTCAACAAAACTCGTCGAAAAACAGACCATCTTCTTACTACGGCATTCGTTACATTATCATCGATCGAATTTTGGCATATACCAAAGTGAAGTACCGGGTACTCTTCACTGTAAGCCTTTGTGCTTTGTTCATGTTACATATCTGATGTGAATTTCAATGTATGTTAAAATTGACTGACAATTTGATCGAATTCCTCTATTTTTACATACCGTTATAGCTGGAAATGGAATATCCTTAAAAATTATGGTGTTATTATTAATGATTGGTAAGGAAGATAATTAGTTTACATATATAAAAATCACCTTAATCGATGTTGCTGTTGCACCCCGGGACAGTAACTTTGATTCATGCAATGAAAAAAAATGAAATAAAATTCAAAAAAAGAAAGTTCAACGCAAAATAATTCATATACAATGAAAAAGAGAGACATACTGATCGGATACGCATTCCACTTATTCCAAACATTGCTAATTAAATACCCCGATAGGCAAATAATCAACACAAACATCGATATGAAGAAAAGCCTAGTAAGATTGATAAAAACAAAGTTTGCTCACCGCTCAAACCGATTTATTGTTCTATCTCCAACATACTTTAAGCCTGCAACAGATCAATATCATTATTATTATTGTTTCAAAGAAAATGGACAGTGTTAGAAAAAGTGTAACAGTACAGC
The DNA here is from genome assembly GCF_009176505.1 of Sitodiplosis mosellana. Taxonomy (NCBI): domain Eukaryota; kingdom Metazoa; phylum Arthropoda; class Insecta; order Diptera; family Cecidomyiidae; genus Sitodiplosis; species Sitodiplosis mosellana. The sequence continues at coordinate 2,299,929 of NW_022595244.1, forward strand.
GTTGAATTCAGTAAATATTGGTTTGACACGTTGTGATCAGCCTTTTTGGATCATTTTTCACTAAATTCGGTTGAATTTCATTTCTTTTTTCCTGTGTATTGTGCCCACTTGCAAGCGTGGCTCAAACATTTTATTCGTGACTGCCTTTTTCAATGACTAAAATGATTTTGAAATGTGAGCTCAATGCACCTTTTATGCCTGAATAAAATATATGCGAAATGGAGAAAAAAGAGATACGATTCGTATGGCGACACTTGTAATGAAATTCCGGCACGAGAAACGGTATTCCATATCAATTATTTTCTGAACGCTTGAACAAAATGTGGCACTTGAGAATGGCCGGATACATTTTATTTATTGCTCTCGATTTGGATAATAATTGAGTTGACCTTTTTGCAAAGCCATTTGCCCACGAAATGACCAAAATCAATGAAAACGCGAAATGATCTTGAATTAAACACTTTTTAAAAATACACGTCGCATACGAAAAAATAATTCCAGTTGAAAAATGTTGCATCCCTAATGCCGGCTAGCGGTCATAAGTCCGCAAAATTGTCCATCCATCCATCCATTCATTCATTCATTCATCCATTCAACATATGAATGAATGGATGGCTGGTTAATACGAAAAACAGAATAGCCGATTCATCAAGAAGGTCAAACCAGCAGAGTGAATGGATGGACGGATGGATGGATGGATTTAAGAATTCATCTGTATTGACGATAAAGTTGCATCAAATATGGCTTGTTCAACGCGTAATGTGATTCGATTAGAAAAATAAAATATGCGGAAACTCGACAGCAGATAAGTGCAAAAGCACCGTCTATATCATACGTACGCCCATAGATTTTACGAACATTACGCGTTGAACAAGCCATATTTGATGGAACTTTACCGTATATAGAGATGAATTTTTAAATCCATCCATCCATCCATTCACTCTGCAAGTTTGACCTTCTCGATGAGTCGGTTAGTCTGTTCTTCATATTGACCATCCATCCATCATCCATCCATCATCCATTCATCATCCATCCATTCATATGTTGAATGGATGAATAAATGAATGGATGGATGGACCATTTTGTTGACTTATGACCGCTAGCCCTAATGCCATGTCCCCATGCATTTCGAAATAAATCGTTAGCTTTAGGTCGCCAAATTAATAACTTTTATTCGTCGAAAATATTCAAATTTTTATCATTGTTTCATTTTTATCATGCAAAGAGTATAAGAGTATACAAGTATATAGTTGATGATTACATTTGAGCACACAAACAAAATGCGAATTATTCTGAATAATCCTGAATGATATTCCTGACAATTAAAATCGATATAATTATGTGTTTCAAATTAGTGTGGAAAAATGACGTTGCTCATGGTGCTAGTGCTCACAATGTGCGAATTTAATCGCCGTAGTTTAATGTTGTTGAATCGATTAAAACCTCGCTGAACTGTTTAGCGACATCGTTCGTCATCTCTCATGCAATTACAGTAAGGCCGAATGGAGATGGAATAAACGATTTCAATAATGGAAAAAATGCTGGATCCCATGAATAAGCCAAGTAATCCACCGATATTTGCTGAAATGATATGTTTTAAAGGGAGAAATTACCGGAAAAAAGACATTGCGAAATAAACGTACATAAAAATTCAGTGAAACCAATTAGTTTTTCTTTATCTTGTGATCGATAGTATCCCCTCTGGTAGTACACTTGCACTATGGATGCGTTCCCCACCGAAAGGCCTTTCTTCTTCACTTGTGGAGCACCTTCGAATATTGGCGTAGACGAAAGTTCCATTTCGAATTTGATGTCATGACATCCATGTCGTCCATGTGAGTGTGGAACGTCATACAAGTTGATCGTGGTGGTATTGATATCATAACTAAGCAATGGCTCATAGAAATTGGATGAAATAGGTTGATTCTGACAGGAAATAAGCCCATTCAATTGCTC
>NW_022595244.1:2304884-2307115 GCF_009176505.1 Sitodiplosis mosellana
TTTCAACACGTGCCCTGTGGCTGAGTGTCAAATCAAGGCCAATGGAAAGTTTAAATACTGGCACACGAAATTCTCGGAATTATAAAAGGATATGGATAAAAAAAATCCACTTCATTTCGTGATGAATGTTCGAGGGATATAGTTGACCAAAAAAAGAAAATGTGTGAATCCAGATTACATGTCAATAGTTTGCACCAGAGAAGAGGTAGACGCCAATCTCAACAAAATCAGTTGCAGAATGAAGAAAAGCGATCTTACCTTAGAATTGTTTAGGTAAATTTTCATCAATATCTACTAAACACAACGCTGCATGGACTCAAATATGTTGGAGACCGAACAATAACTCGATTTGAACGGTAAATTCAATTCAACCAATGGCAAATGACAAAATCAAATCCTGACGACTGTTCTTTTAGATTATTTTTTGGATTCACATTTCTATTGGTTTTCATTCTTTCGGCATATTTCATTTCGAATATTTGGCAAAAGTGGACGTTGGTAATTTCAAGCGTTTGTTCTCCAAATTTAACAATATATACCTATTTGAATGTGCTCCTCCATCAATAATTCAATTGATTATCACACAGTCTGCAGTTTCAATTCCGGTTTCCGAATTCCCATTTCCAGCTGTAACGGTATGTGAAATAGAGAAATTCAATCTAAATTTTTAATATTGAATTTCGGTATCTTTCGGAGATAGATTTGTAATATGAATCAAGCACAAAAAAGTGATGTCAAAAACTTGCCGCATGGAGATGAAGAATGCGCTGTGTTGCAGAGCATTTGTCGAAACAAATTTGTTGAACATGTAACTAATTCGGTAGCTGATAAATGGCCAATATATCGAAAAGTTTTACTTGAAGTAAACGAAAATCAAATTCGATTTGTTTTCAATTGATTGGCTTGTAAACTAAAGTTTGCAATTTACTGCAAAAAAAAATAGGTGGCGCAGCCTTGTACAAAAATGTTGATAAACTGTCAATTTGGACATGTTGATGTTGACTGTATGAAGCTATTCAACACTATTTTAACCGATGGTGGACTTTGTTGCGTTTTTAATGGATTGCACAGGTAATATATGATGCAACATTACAACAAGTATTTATAAAATCCACTGTTTTTCTCTTATCTTCAACTTCAATATTCACGAATTAGAACAAATGAGCATTTCATAACGGTATTTATTTGGAAATATTCAATAGTCACACGGAAGAAGAAATTGCAGATGATGATTCGGATTTGGAGAGTTTTGCGAACAATTGGTCCCCAGGAAAAGGCGTTTCTTCCGAAGCACTGAAACAGCATAGAGATGGACCTGGTTTGGGCTCAGGCAATCATTTAGGTAAATTTTTGTGTCAAGGCGCTGTCTGTCCAGTTTGTTCGTAGACACCTCCGATTTCTTGAAATGATTTAGGCTTGACGCTTGTTCTTAATGCAGCCGTAAATGAATACTATTGCTCATCATCGAGTGGATATGGTTTTCGAGTGTTATTGCACGCACCTCATAAATTGCCTGAAATCGACGAATATGGCCCTAGGATTGCGAATGGCTATGAAACACGCATTGTTGCCACACCATCTATTTCCAGGGCATCAGATGCCATTCGACACATACCAATGAAAATTCGTCAATGTTTGTACGAAAGCGAGAACTTTTAACGCATTGTCTCATATACAGTCGCAGGAATTGCCAAAATGAATGCATCAAAAAATTTTCTACGATAAATGTCATTGTATAATGTACTATATGCCTCGTCTTCATCCCAATATTACAATATGTGGTCGATCAGACGATAAATGCATCGAACAATTGAGAGATGAAATTCATGTGGGATCCGACAGCCGCAACAAATGCAATTGCAATCAAAAAATTTTGATTTGAGAAATTATGTCCAAATATCAGAAGAATTTATATCCAAATGCATATGGACATAATTTCTCGGGGAAATTATGACCAAAGAGTCAGTGGAATTATATCCAATTGGAAATGGACATAATTTCCCCATAGATTTTTTTGGATTTTGGGGAAATTTTGTCCGAAATTCGGTGGAATTATGACCGGGGAAGTTATGCCCTGTAGCCGTTCCATACTCCCCAACAACATTCAAATATATGGCCAAACGGATTTCTTGATTCGAGCGATTGAATGGGCTTATTTCCTGTCAGAATCAACCTATTTCATCCAATTTCCATGAGCCATTGCTTAGTTATGATATCAATACCACCACGAT
>NW_022595244.1:2307125-2313968 GCF_009176505.1 Sitodiplosis mosellana
TACGCCATCTTTTGAAAAATCGACACGATTAATTCCCAGACCCAATATATTCAATTATTCCCAAAATAGATCAAAAACAAATGCAACGAGTAGCCTTTATGTTGCTAGAATAATGTATTTTTCCAAAAATTATATTAAAACATTAAAAACTAAAACTAAGCTCAATTTGCATGTTGCCAAAAATTATTTCAGAATTTATTTTCTACTCAGTGACCAATAATTAAGCGTAATTTCATTGTGCGGAAATACTGGCACATACTTCAGTAGATTGAAATAGTGAGCCGTGATTGAACGACATTGTCACAAACACAGACATCAAGATGTCTACTGCCGGATTGAACATCAGTATTGTTAGCCACACAAATGATCAACTCCACATGAACACAAAAAAGCTTGAGAGTGATATAAAGAAGAATGTCCGTGTGAGCTGCCGCGAAAACCTGAACGAGTAAGATACTTAAGAGATATTCTAATTTTAAGTGAAAAAAAGACATTTTTTCAAATGGTTTTCTTCGTGTTTAGGTATTTGCTCAATTCAACACTTCATGGCTTGAGATACGTTGGTGATAGGAAAATAAGTCGATTGGAACGGTAATCCTTTGGCTCGCTTCAATTTTGGGAATATTTTTCTAGAAGTCGAACACATTTTTTCTTCCAGGATCTTCTTTACTTTAATGTTTTTGCTCGTTGTCATTCTGTCAGTGGTTTTTATAACAAATGTTTATAGAAAATGGGATGAATCGCCAATAATTATCACGCTCAAGTAAGTTTTGATTATTTTGCGTTTGGTTTAATTAATTTTATAAACATCTTCATTCTTTTGCCATATTTATTATAGCTCTGAAACAACATCCATTACGCAGATCCCGTTCCCAGGTAAGAGCTTTTTTTGCATAATTTCTGTTGACTTTCTTTCACAGTAGTTTTTCTTCTTCGTTCTTTCTTTTTTCTTTGTTTATTTATATCAATGTACATTAAAAAGCCGTGACTATTTGTAATATGAACCAAGTGCGGTTGAGCGCTATTCGAGACATTCCCAAGGATAGTAACGAATTTGCTACGGTTAAATCATTGTGTCGAATAGGAAGGGATCAACTGATGAATGAAACGTTCTCAAAAGGAAGTTGGGCACTTTACCGGAATATTATCAAAAAGGTGCAATTTTGTCAAATCAAATCTCATCCGATGATAATAATAATTTATTTCGATATAATCGATATCAAATGAAACACTTTAATGGAATTCAAATCGAAAATGCATCAGGTTTCACCAAGGTAAAAAATAAATATGTATATCTTGTGTCTTAATAATGAAAACTTTTACTAAAAGGTGCGAAGATATGCTGCTTTATTGTGCATTTGGGGGAGTTGAGCATGAATGTTCCCGGATATTTCTGACTATCCTCACCGATGATGGATTGTGCTGTGTTTTCAATTCACAAAAGAAAAACTATCTCATGAGAGAATCGATTAGAAAAAAGTAAAACCTTAATCTATTGCTTCAAAGTTGAATCAAAATGACTAAATTATCATTGATCATTGATCATTGCTCATGTAAATACTTTTAAAAACACTTTTCAGCGGATTTGTCTTTGATGGCAGCGAATATGACGTGTTACCGAATTATGACTATGTCGACGATACACCAATTTGGACAGCCGAAAAAGGCAAGTATGAAGTTGAATTTAAAATTTTAAGCTTTGTCCATGAAGGGAATGACTTATTAGGTGTATATGTTCTAAGATTTTTTCTATTAAAATGCTTGTGATTCATGTTTGAAAAAGGTTATGAATTGGAGGAGATGAAAGAGCTACCGCGTCCGGGCATCGGCTCAGGAAATGAACTTGGTCTTTCTTTAAGCCTTAATGCGGATATCGACGATTATTATTGCACCGCAACAAGGAGTTATGGCTTCAAAATATTATTATCATCACCAAATGACCTAACCAAAGTGTCCGACTACGGTTTTGCCATTCCAACGAACTATGAAACACGAATCGCAGTCAAACCAAAACAGTTTACAGCGTCGCCAGCCATTCGGAACATAGCGCAAAACATCAGACAGTGCGTGTTTGAAAGTGAAAGCAATCTAACGCTGTATAAGTAATGAAAATCAGAATTTTATGCCTCATTCTCTTTAAAATTGTCGTTTGTACATTTAATATTCTATATTTCAGATACTATTCCGACAGGGTAATCAAGGAGCTGAGAACATATTCTGCAACTCTTGATTTATTTCCATTTTTTTTCGATCTCTTTCTGATGTTTTTTTTTGCTTCCCCAATCCATTAGAGTTGTGAAGGTGAATGTGAATCGAAGCTTTTGTACAAACATTGCGGCTGCATTATGTATTATCAACCTGTACATCAGCCAAACATCTCGATTTGTGGCACCGCTGATATGAAATGCATGGAAAAAGTCGATTCGAATATCCGGAGACAAAGTGCGGGATACAAATGCACACACTGTTTACCTGGCTGCTTTGCATTAAATTATGACTCAACTTATTCTACCGCAAGGATATTTCATCAAACACCATTCTTACGTGCGAAAAAAATCGATCCAGCAGATATTGCCATTGTTTACATCTATTACCCTCAAACGATGTTTCGAACGCAGAAAATGGATGAACTCGTGAGCTTTACGGATTTTTTATGTAGGTTTATACATGTACATTATCAATCAGTAATTCAAAAACATACTCTCAAAAATGGAACACGCGAATAATAATGAGTCCTATACTGCTTGAATAGTACAACTATCGAATCAGTAATTCACATTAAATTTCTTCAAACAGCCAATATAGGTGGACTTCTTGGTTTATTTATGGGCTTCAGCGTGATTTCGTTTATTGAAATGTTCTATTTCATCTCGATTCGCCCCTACTGTAATTATCTTCGATTCGTAAATAAACGGCGAGAGTTGATGTCGAAACTGTTCCAAAAGATGGATAAACTTCGCCGGAGAAAACATTCTCCCTTCATATTAAAAACAGTGCAAACAAACTACAATTTTGACGACAATCATCATCAGCGTTATTTGGATTGAACATTCTATATTCAAATTAGTATTGCACGCGTTGGCACGAATTTTATTTACACTTTTTCCAGTACTTTCTCAACAAGTTTGTTTTTCCACAATAAATTGCAAGCGTTCAAATTAATCCGTGTTTTATTAGAGTTTGGTTTATCTGCAAGGATCAGCCGAAGATAATTTACTTGATAAGATTAAGCTTAATAAAATCGCTTCAATCCATTTTTCGTGATTTAAATTGTTGTTCTAGCAATTTTTTTAGCTGAAGATAATTACAAAATGTCGGCAGTACATAATTAGGCTGAACTGGACATGAGCACTTTTGTGAGCTTACTAATAAGTAACACATTATGATATTTTCCAAAGGTTCGAATTAAATTACTAGTTCGTGTCTTGTTAGTAATGTCAATGTCAAGGTCGTTGCAGTAATAGAGTAAATTTTAGTAATTTGTAGTAAATGTTTTCCGCATTTGGCATTGTGTATAAAAAGGCGTCGAATGCACATCGATATTCATAGTCTTTTTGGGCCTGCATTAGATTCGTTCTTTTTGTATAATTCTCTTAAGATAGATTGATTCGATGGTTGACTCAAACACAATGTTCGAGCCAAGATTACAGCTAGATGTTCTGCATAAAAAGAGGGGGAAACTTGAATCGAAGCTTCAGAAATTTCAAGATGAGGCAGCAAAACGATCCAGTTCAACTACTTGCCGTGAAAATTGCCATCAATATTTGATGAACACAACCCTACACGGTCTTGTTTCATTTTATTTTTTTTTTTTTTCATTTGAGATAACTTTTTTAAATCAAAGAAAATCCTTAATATTTTTTTTATTCTTGGACATAGGTTTAAAATATATCGCGGATAGGAACATCAGTCGAATGGAAAGGTATTGTTATTGGCCAAAGAGTGTCTTGGAAAAAAAAATGTTCACTGATAAACATTGCTGTAGATTCTACTTTGCTTTTATGTTTTTGCTGGTGATTGTTTTATCGGCGTATTTTATATCGAGTGTGTGGGCCAAGTGGAACCGATCTCCGTTGATTGTATCATTAGGTACACCGGGCACTCCCGTTTGGGAGTTCCCATTTCCAGCCGTCACAATTTGTAATTTAAACCAAGTGCAGAAGAGTGCCGTTGCAGAAATACCACGCACAAGCGAACGGTATTCGGTGGTTCAAAGCATATGTCGATTTAGTGTTGATGAAACTGTAAAAAATAACATGCCTGGCACATGGAATATTTATAGATCAGTTTTGGCAAAAGTAACCCAAATTCTTTTTTTCCAATTACATGTACTGTTTCAGTGAAAATTTTCTTCAATTTTTAAGGTGGCTCAACCTTGTGATCAGTTGCTTGTTGCGTGCCGATTTGGTGGCCTGACAGTGAACTGCACGGATATATTCAACAGTGTTCTAACTGATTTGGGACTTTGCTGCATTTTCAATGGCGTGCACAGAAAATATATGATGAACTACACGTATAAGTTAGGGCGTTGAAAATTATTTTAGCGCACGAATCAATAATCGCTTTCTTTTTATGAAAAAAAAAAAAACAAAATTAGCCGATCGGAAAACTTTTTCAACAATGACTATTTGGAAGACATGGCGAATGAATGGTCGCCGGAAACTGGATTTTACTCGGAAGAATTGAAACACCATCGCGATGGATATCCTCGACCTGGGCAAGGTAGGGCACTATTTATAACAAATGTTATTAAATCTTAAATTGCGTCTAAATTCATTCGTTTTCTTATTCATCGAAAGGTAGTGGCACCCACATCGGCTTTTCCGTTATTCTAAATGCGTCTGTGAGTGAGTATTACTGCACCTCAACGAATGCGCTTGGCTTCAAAGTGCTCCTGCATTCACCCAACGAACTTCCCGAAGTTGATCACTATGGTTTGTCAATTGCCAATGGCTTTGAATCTCGCATCGTTACCACACCAATTTTAGCTAAAGCATCGTATGCTGTGCGCAGCATACCAATGCGCATACGAGCGTGCATCTTTGACAACGAGAACTTTCTCTCGTTTTATCGGTCAGTAGCGAGTGTATTATTTTGAATACTTCCCTGCTTTAAACGTTGTTCACATTTTGCATATTTTTACAGCATTTACAGTCGTCGAAATTGCCAGAGCGAGTGCGAAATGAAAATCTATAAGAAATATTGTAATTGCGTTCTGTATTATATGCCACGACCACATTGTAATATCACAATCTGCGGTCGTTCAGACCATGAATGCATTAAAAATGTGAAAATTGAAATGCGAATGGGATTGAATGATAGTTTCAAATGCGATTGTCCCTACGGTTGCAATGCGATCAAATATATTCGACACCGATGTTTGATCAAGCGCCTTTGTTGAAACGATTCAATCTTACCGTTGAAAATACGGGCATATTGCACGTTTACTACCAGAACTCCTATTATAGGTCGCAGAACAAGGAGGAACTCATTGGTTTCACAGAATTTCTGTGTGAGTATCCACAATGTGGAGTTCACAATCCACAAATCATTTGTTCTTTTTTATTTGTTCATATTTTCTAGCAAATTTGGGCGGGCTACTTGGACTGTTCATGGGATTTTCCGTGTTTTCCATCATTGAAGTGATATATTATTTGTCAATTCGACCTTATTTCAATTACTTGAAAGATTCGAAAAGACGGCATCAAGCGTTCCAACGCGTGTTTCGCAGATTCAGAAATAACAAAGTTACGGGGACAATGACGGTGCATAACAATATTGATCACTCTACGTCCACGAACAACTTCATTTTTCCTCACATTAATTAAGCCTTTGGCAAAATTATAACTCGTAACGTATTTAACAAATGTTTTGCGCAACACAGTGAAGCGCAATGGTAATATATTCAGCAAATCCGAAACCATTCAGAGTTCAGTTTGCATTGCTTTTGTCCCTATCGAAAGATCACTGACTTGAATCATGAATGACGTTTAAAATGTCACATCTGATAAATGCCATTTCTAATATTTGGGTAAACCTTATGACGAAAGCATTTTATAGCTGCACAGTTAATAATATATTATTAATTACACAGTCCGACGCGTGTTTTTTTAATTTGGCACATGGGATATTCCAGTGCCAGGCGATAAATGAGGCCGCCCTGAGTACAGAATGGGCCATGATTATGGTCAAAGATCGGCAAGTTTAATAGTTATGACATCCAGCGTTTCTACGTTTCAGGAGGAACAAATTTCTTGATGAAACTCAGTTTTTACACCAATACTCGGTAATTATAGGTTTTCTATCCATCTGTTCAAGAGGCAATTTGCTCAGATGATCACGCAGAAGCGATTCTATACTCTCAGAGCTACAATATGTTCCAGAAAATGGGTTGAAATGGGTAAAATTCGTGAAAAATGGTCAATTTTTGCACTATAGTAACATTTTACTCTTTTGAAATGTACGGTTCAACAAATGAAGGTCAGATTTTAGTTGCTGGCGAGCCCAGATAAACCTTATATTTCGTTTTGATAAGTTGATGGATTCAGTGGAAAAAAAATGTTTTTCAAATTTTTTGTCAGTGGTGTTAGAAAAATGGTTGAAAATGGCCCCTTACGATGTTTTTGTCTTCGACAACTACCATTTTCTCGTCGAAATAATATGGGTCCCTGAACACTTGAACACCAATTTTCCTACAAATTTGGTCAAAAATTGACATTTCTTCATAAAACTATCGATCGATTGAAAGATTGATACAAAAACACATTTATGGCATAGAAAACCATCGTATAGTGACCTACTATGGGTCTATATCCACCCAATTTTTGACGTAGAATCGATTTG
>NW_022595244.1:2316968-2389099 GCF_009176505.1 Sitodiplosis mosellana
ATACTTGTGCATGGAACGCATTTTAGTCATGTCGAAATGCAATTCGTGCCATGTGGAACCAGTTTTCAGTTGATTGATAAATAAATAAATTAACACAATTAGCAATTGGGGTGCTGTGCATGGGGATATTTTATTTTAATTGTAATCTGGATCAAATCTATAAGTTCATTCAAATCACATTTGGTGCAGTATTTTAATGAAGTTCTTGAAATAAATTGAAATTTGAGTAATTATTTTCATGATTTAAATTGCACGTGGGCAAAAACACCGTAAAGCAAACCAATCATTATGTGGAATATTGTTGAAATTTCGAAATTAATCCAAGTGACGTTGATAATAGGTTTGGTCAAAGCTTAATTTTGGCTGAACTGCCATAATGTTCGGAGAATGCTGCCCGTGTCGTATCTCTTCTATTTTTCGAGTCAATTTCTTCATTAGCTCTCGCCTAGCATTTGAAAGTCGAAGAAATTGGCAGTACGGCCTAATCGAAATGAAGTAGAATATTTCAATAACCGAAAGTCCGCTAAAGCCCAAAAATAAGCCCAGCAAACCACCCAAATTGGCTAGAAATTCGGCAAAGCCGACCAACTCCTCTTTTTTCTGCGCTCGAAACATCGTTTGGCTGTAATAGATGTGAAGAATAGCCACATCCTTTGATTTAAGCTTTCTCTCTCGCAAAAATGGCAATCTGTCGAATATCATGGCTGTTGAAAATGATATATCGTAATTTAAAGCAAAACATCCCGGCAAACAATGACTACAACTGAATAACGGGTTCTGTTTCATAAAAATCTTATGATCGACAGTGTTGATACAGCTAGTATCAGCAGTGCCACATATCGACATATTCGGGTGTCGCATCGGTTGAAAATGTTTGATACAGCCACAATTTTTTAGTAAAATTTTTGTCTCGCATTCGGTGATACAATTAGTTTCTGAATACGTGCTGAAATGACATTTCATCAATTCATTCATATCAGAATTAGAATCACAAAAGAGAATAATGAATACGATATTGTCAATAGGTTATTACCTAAAATATGATAGAAAATTTTCACTCTGAAAGATACACTTTCGAACATCAATCGCCAGACTTCTAATGGATGGTGCTCCTATAGCAAGGGTTGGACTTATGGCAAAACGTGATTCAAAATTGGATGGTATGGCCATTCCTAAATTCTTGATCATCGGTAAATCGTTTGGATTATGGATGAGTACCTTAGCGTTTATCAAATAAATTGATTGAATTGAACGATTTTGAAAGAGATGACAGACAAATGTCTTGAAAATACCTTAAATCCAAAAGATTCGGTTGAAGAGCAGAAGTAGTCATCTACATCTGCCTTCATGATGAGATTTATACCTTATTATAAAACAATAAATAAAAATATAAATTCTACAAAATCGGATTGAAAGGAATTTTTCTTACCTTGCTCGTTTCCAGATGCTACTCCGGGCCGAGGGTATTTGTCTATATTTTCTTGAAAATCCGATGAATAACCTCGTTCTAACCATGCAAGCCAAAACAACATATATTAGATAGATTTTTTATATTGTATATTTTATACGTATTATACCAACCTACAGTCCACATTTTTTGTTTTTCTTCAGGAGTTACAGAGTCTGAATTGCTGTGAAAAAGAAAAAGCATGAAAATAAATTAAAAAAGTAAAAGCGATGCATAAAGAAGCGATGTACAAGAAAAACTTTCTATTTAGCCCATTGAATCTGAAGCAAAATCCAGCGTCGGTCAAAATGATCGAGAATATGGATGAACAATTGAAATCCCGTCCACCATATCTGCAGAAGAGAAAAGTGTCTTCCTTCGACTTTGTTACCTATATTGTTATTGAAATTAATACCATTGATGACTAGTTGGGCCTTTTTGGAACAATTCAAATTGTTGTTACCTTAAGCAGCACTTTGTAGAATTTATCCCAAGTTTCTGTGTCAACGTTTTTTGACCAATTTCCCACAATATTCTCTTTTCCACACAATTCTTGAACCACGACAAAATCTTCGCTGTCCTTTGGAATGTGGCTACGAACGGCAGCCTTCGAAACTACGTTCATGTTGCAAATCGTTATAGCTTATATGGAACAATTCGATAAATTCAGAATTTTAACATGTATTCAAATATAGAAAAAGTTTGAAATAAAATCATGCATCTTTTACCAGGGAAAGGTATGTCCCTAATCGAATGTTGCTTTGAATTTAATGTGCTATAAAAAGATGAGAAATAATGAAGATGTTTATAACGCTAATTATAGACAGAATAATCAAAAACCCTTACACTTCGATTGGCGATCGATACCACTTCATGCACACAATCGAAATAAAATAACCGGACAAAAGTAGAACAAGGATAAACATGCAAGCGAAGAAAATTCTGCACGAAATACCAAGCAATTTATAACATTATATACTAAAAATCAATGGATTTTCACTGAGCAAACTTCGCTCAAAGCATTACCGTTCCAGATAAGATATTGTTCGATCGCCCACATATCGAAGTCCATGCAACGTGCTTGTAAGAAGAAATCTGAAAAAGGAAAAGATGTGATTTCGAAATGAATTAAATTTCAAATAACAATTTCAAAGAAAAAGCGATCAATAAATAAGGAAAATCCAACTCGTTGAAATTCTCTCGACAGCCTACTCGAAGATCCTTCCTCAAATCACTCTCAATTCTTTGAATTTTTGAGTCGACATCGCAATTGATGTTTTTAGCAACACTGGTCTCTAGTCTATGTGACGACATTTTGTTCAGTTGATTTTACTTCTTTTGTTCAACTGCGGTTTTAATGGTGATTTGCACTGTCTTTTATACCGATTCAGGAATGGCCACGGGCTACAGCAAAATTACTCATAATTATTGTCCGCAATTGGGCACTCAAGTAAATTGCGATATTGCCTGTCCAAAGCATTTTCAATCACACGCAAATACAAACAGTTCCAAAGCATTTAATTACTCCAAAATCCATTTTTTAATGGGTTCACATTTTAATGAAAGTCAAATAGAAAGATTTTTACAGTGTTCAAATTAATTATAATGTTTTCTATTGAATGCATACTTGGGTCAAGTGTTCAATTGACATTAATTTATATTGCACGCAAATATGAACATAGTCAAAGGTAGCTGTTAGTTCTAAAAAACTGTATTCCATGGCGTTTATTTGACTGATTCTCCTTTGAAAAATTTGTATTTCCACAAACTAATTATCGAAAATTACGTTAGGCAACCAAAGGCTTTTGAAAGACGGCAAAATTTTTGCACTGTAGACGGATCGTCATTATTAACATAATTGCGCGATCCGTCTACTCATTCTTCTCTAACGATGTCGCATGCTCACCGCATCTCACGGTGCGCATGCGACATCCGTTTATGGAAACATTTCAATAGGAAATTGCACCATGCTATTTGAGTAGGTTTTTTTCAATTATTAGACTAAATAAATAGACAAAAAACCGTGGACCAAACCAACCAAAGCGTGCAATATTATTGTATCAATCTAATTATTGTTCAATCTAAGTAACGCTGATGATAAGTTTGGCCAAAGCTCAATTTTGGCTGAACTCTCGTTATTATGATCGGGGATCGCCGCCCATATCGAAGTGCATCTATTTTTTGGGTCAATTTCTTCATCAGCTCTCGCCGAACGTTCGAAGATCTAAGATATTGGCAGTATGGACGAATCGAAATGAAGTAGAATATTTCAATAACCGAAAGTGCGCTGAAGTCTAAAAATAAGCCCAAAAGACCGCCTAAATTCGCTAGAAATTCGGCAAAGCCGACCAATTCTTCTTTTTTCTGCGGTCGAAACATCGATTGAGTGTAATAAACGTGAAGAATAGCCACCTTGCTTGGTTTAAGATTTCTCTCTTGAAGAAATCGTAGTTTATCGAATATCCTGGCCATTGTAAATGTGGACTCGTAATTTAATGAAAAACATCCCGGCAAACAATGACTGCAACTGAATAAAGGGTTTTGCTTCATTAGAATTTCGCCGTCCACCCATTGCATACACTGATGAAATTGGGAAATAGTATAAAATAGCACGCGATTACTTTCTCGACTATAAATTCATACGATCATTTGAATATTTACCTTTGAATCTTCAACGCCACAAATCGAAATTTGTTACGCGGTGTGGGATGGAAATGCTCAACACAACCACAATTATTATATAGAATATTTGACTCGCATTCGCTATGACAATTCTATTTTATTGCAGAAAATGAAATGAAAACGCAAATAAAGTGGGTAGAATGTGATGTGAAGACGTAAATCTTGATTACCGTTTCTGAATAGAAGCTGAATTAAGGATACGATCAATAATAAAAGTGGTAGTAAACATAGAAAAAATACGGTCTTTACCTGAAATATGAAAGAAAATTTTCGCTTTCAAAGATACACTTTCGAACGTCAAGCGCTAGTTTTCTAATGGATGGTGCTCCAACAACAAGAGTTAGACTTACTGCCAAACGTGATTCAAAATTGGATGGTATAGTGAATTTGACGTATCTGGTCAAATGACCTTTTGTACCAAATGTTTTGGGGCAGAACTGACATTGATGCCGTATGTTGAGGTCGATTTTTTGTATATGTTGTTTCAAGATCTTAATATTATTGTACGATTTGTCGCATTGCTTGCATTGATATTTTTTCGGTGGTGGTGGTAGTGGCGTCTGATCGGTGACTAATTTGATTAAGAACGTTCCACCAATATGTCTGAAACTCGTGGTCTTAGCATCGTAATATAAATCGCTATGATCTGGGTCATTTATCATCGCTATGAAATGTCTACTTATCGATGTTAGCGTAGCTAGTTTGTTCTTGCAAATCAAGCAATAATATGCTTTGTCCAATGCCAAATGATGAGTGTTGAATGGTTGCATATGTGGCACTGTTCCTTTGGACACAACATCTCGATCATCTTCTTTGATGTTATCCAGTTCCATGCATTGGAGGAAAAAATTGCCGAGATCTACTTCGTCGCCTGGGCCAGCCAAAACGTCAATGGCTTCAGCATCGGTAACAATTTCACCAACCGCATTCACCAGATTCTTTCGTATTTTTGCGCCGTCTTTTCTGGCTTTCAGTGCTTCATAGACGCATGCTTCGAAAATTTCCTTCGGTACGTGTATATCGTGAAGTACTGTGATCGAGAAATTTTCGGCGAAACTGTCAATGTCAATGCCATTGGTCAGTTTAGTATATACCGTATGCTTTTGTCGATATGTACCATTGTATGTATCTTTGATGCTAACCATGTGATCCATTGTACGATGCGTCCCCAACAATGGATGAAAATTACTGCCGTCTTTCTTGGCTTGACTTCCGCCAATGTACCGTTGCTGATTGCTGTACCGAAACATGTATCCGATGGCCATTTCATCGAATCCTTTCACCGTGCAACACATGTTTCTGCACATGAGAAATTCCGATTGCTTGTTTTAGAGGACCAAAAACCAAGCACTTTTGCATCATTAATTTGTTCGAAACCACGTCTAGATTTTTTTTTATCGACACATATAATGCCCGTTGTAAGTGGTTCGGATTTAATTAAATCCAAAGATTTAATTTTCAACTTTGCGAAAACGGCCAAAAAATGAAAACTGATTGGGTAGGACGTAAAATTTGGGCGAAAACAAGAAAAACTGGCCTTTTGAGTACACCCGATAAGCCTTATGGGGCCTTGAAATCATGATTTTCCCGAATTTCGTTAAATCCTAAAGATTTAACTTTCAAGTCAAAAATCATGTTGCAAATAAGTCAAGAATTGTTGGAAATGCCCGAAAAATTCTAAATCAGCAAAAAACCCAACCACTTTGTACGTTTTTTGAGTCCAAATATGCAAAAATATCATTTTTCGTATATTCTCAACATTTAATTTTCAAATGCGGGATTTAAGAATTTTTCACGTTAAACAGTGAGTCAAATAAGGCAAAAGTTGTGGGAAATGGTCCGAAAAATCTAAATCAGTAATAAAAATCAAGCACTTTTGACCATTTTTGGGTTCAAATAGGCAAGAATATCAGTTTACGGAAACCCTCAGTATTTCACTTTCACATTATGGTGAATTTTTTTGGGAAATCTCGTTTTTCGACAGTCTGCCCATTCAAAACTTCTAGCCAGCTTCAAATCAAGCACCGAAAGCCATATCTGTGGCTTCTTTATTGGGATTTCAGGTCAGCACAAGATTTAGATAGGTAAATGAGTTTTTTATGAAACCATGAAAGTAAAATCCCAATAGAAATCCCATTTGCGATATTCCAAACGTCATGAAACTTTCTGGATCTTATTTTTTTACCAAAAAACTCAAGCCCTGAAAATTTTAAGCCAATCGAAAGCGATTTACGGGTACCTCCCATACAAATTTGGCCAGTTTTGCCAATTTTATGAAGAAAATAAGAAAATTTGTATGGGAGGTACCCGTAAATCGCTTTCGATTGGCTTCAAAATTTCAGGGATTAAGGTTTTTGGTAAAAAAATAAGATCCAGAAAGTTTCATGACGTTTGGAATATCACAAATGGGATTTCTATTGGGATTTTACTTTCATGGTTTCATAAAAAACTCATTTACCTATCTAAATCTTGTGCTGACCTGAAATCCCAATAAAGAAGCCACAGATATGGCTTTCGGTGCTTGATTTGAAGCTGGCTAGAAGTTTTGAATGATCAGACTGTCGAAAAACGAGATTTCCCAAAAAAATTCACCATAATGTGAAAGTGAAATACTGAGGGTTTCCGTAAACTGATATTCTTGCCTATTTGAACCCAAAAATGGTCAAAAGTGCTGATTTTTATTAGTGATTTAGATTTTTCGGACCATTTCCCACAACTTTTGCCTTATTTGACTCACTGTTTAACGTGAAAAATTCTTAAATCCCGCATTTGAAAATTAAATGTTGAGAATATACGATGATGATATTTTTGCATATTTGGACCCAAAAAACGTACAAAGTGGTTGGGTTTTTTGCTGATTTAGAATTTTTCGGGCATTTCCAACAATTCTTGACTTATTTGCAATATGATTTTGCGTGAAAAATGCTTAAATCCCGCACTTAAAAGTTAAATCTTTAGGTTTAACGAAATTCGGGAAAATCATGATTTCAAGGCCCCATAAGGCTTATCGGGTGTACTCAAAAGGCCAGTTTTTCTTGTTTTCGCCCAAATTTTACGTCCTACCCAATCAGTTTTCATTTTTTGGCCGTTTTCGCAAAGTTGAAAATTAAATCTTTGGATTTAATTAAATCCGAACCACTTACAACGGGCATAAGACAAATTTCAGGTCAACATGAGCAAATCACAAACATGAGCTTCGGTTTGACAGGTAAAAGCAAATAATTTCTGCCTTTTATGCTTTTCAACATCTAGTATGATCCTTTACGAACATTTTGGGTACTTACATGACCAAATCGAGTGATGTTTTCACATATTTCTGACCGCATATTTGGTTGGTTTGATTTCAACTCTAAAAGAATCGACTTTTGACCAAAAATCCTTAAATATAGGCTTTTCAGGGATGGTATCATGGCGCAAAGTTATTTTTTCTCGAAAATATGGGGAGTCTATCCAGACAAAAACTCTCAAAATTGACTTTTCGAGGTACCTCCCGAACAAAAGTTACGTTTTTCATGCATTTTGCTATGAAAATAACATTTTTTGTTCGGGAGGTACCCCAAAAATACACTATTTGGATGAGTTTCTTAGTAAAAAATTAATTTTTTCGAGAAATATTGGGAATCTTCTCACACAGAATATCTTATAAATGATTTTTGGGGGATGTTATTTTCAGGCCACTTCAGGCTTTTGTTCTTCGTTGTTATTATCCGCTTCGGATAAACTATTTTCAGTTTTATTTTCGTCCGTAACAACGACATCCACCACGGGCTGTTCACCAGTATTCCGACCGTGTTGTTCGATTTGAGCGAAGAAATTGTTGATTTCTGCAAAAGTAACACAATTATCAGCAACTAATTAATCTAATCAATTTGATTGTTTGCAAAAACAAAACGGAAAGTTCTGTGTGGAAATTTTCATTTGAAAAACAATTTGAAATTACTTACGATCACGAATTGATCCCAAGAAATCTTTCAGTGCGTGAATGTTGTGGTCGCGGGCGTCCTTCTCAGTCCTTCTTTTTCTCAAAAACCCATGACTAACCAATGGAACGCTAAACAAGGGCGTAATAAACCAAATGTTGACAATTTGTCCAACATGAAATAATCTCCTCTTTACTCAGTTGAAAATAATATAAACAAATTCATTTTCAGAAAAAAAAAAAATGGAAATTACATAAAAACTCCGTGAGGCCGTAAAGTGGTTCAATTTTGCGGCTTCGAAATGTTGATCGACTGTAGTAAACGTGCAGAAAGGCAGTATTCTTTGGATCAAGTCCGTTGGTCTTGAAAATTGGTAGTTTATACCATTTATTATAAATACCAAATCAACATTGGGTGTAGCAAACGATCAATGAACGAAAAGACAACATACCAGTCGGCTGTGCCGCAAATCGAAATATTTGGATGAGCTTGAGGCTGGTAGTATAAAATACAACCGCAGTGCTTGAAGATAAGCTTTGTTTCGCACTCACTTTCACAGTTCTATTAAACGATTAAGTGCAAAAGTATTAACTAATTGCAGTTTTCAGTAAAACTTTCATTCAATTTACCATATCCGAATAGGTGCTGAAAACAAAGAGTTACATCAATTGTACGAAGAAAACAGAAATCTTATGAAAGTAATTTCAATTACCTATAAAATGATAGAAAATTTTCATCTTCGAATATGCATTGTCTGGTGCTCCGCGGTATGCTTCGGATGGGAGGCATTGCAACGGATAATGTTGGCGATATTGCAATGCGCGACTCATAGTTAGTTGGAATGCCCATGCCGAAATGTGCCACCTTCGGTAAATCATTTGGTGAATGCAATAGGACTTTGAAGCCAATGAACCTTGTCGATGAACAAAAGTAATCATGTACATCGGCTTTCAAAAGTACGCTAAGGCCAACCTAAAATACAACTCCACTGTTAACAATGAATACTTAAAAATTTGATATGAAAATCAAAGAGAATAACAATCCATTATCCAAATTGAATTTTATTTTTTTTATCATGCCACCTCATTGCCAGAGCCAACAGCCGGACGTGGATATTTGTGTTCATCCTGCGTTGACTTTTCATATCCGCCTTCAGGTGTCCACATTCTTCCTTTTACTTTGAAGTTGTGACGCTGATCATATTCCTCAAAACCCCTAGAAGCATGAAAAAGGTGATCATATTCATGTTCATGTTTTATGTCAACTTGAAATATGGAAATGTTAACTCCATATGGAAGTGCATCTGAAAAGGACCAACTTGAATGGTGTTTTCATCAGATATTTCTTGGGAACGCCGTTGAAATTGCAACAGAGACCATCATCGGTAAGTGTGCTTGAGAATCTCGATGTGCAGTTAAACTCAAATCTACCATATTCGCACTAAACTAGCATATCCTCGCATGGCGGTGAAACCTGTGATATGTGATTTAAATTTTATACAATTTTCATCAAATTAATTCATAATTTTTCATTAATTGACCCAGAAGAGAATAATTTAACCAGAGGTGACTGACCGCACGCTCAGTAGCGTATTCAGTAGCTCAAATGAGAATCGTTTCCTTACCTTCAAAAGCACCTCTCGATAGAGATCCCAGGTCCCAGCGCCAGTGGCCAATTCATTTTCTACAATGATTTTGAGTTTGAATTTTGTGTTATTGGGCTTTATCACAATGTAGTTGATCTACCTAAATAGAAATCTTGTCGACATAAGCCCATAACCATCGCATATTCTTTACTACCCTTGGAAATGTTTCTTACTTGATTCATATTACATACTGCGAAAAGTTGAACAGAGACAGGTTAAAAGAAGAGATAACAATCTCTAATAAATGATACATAGATAACAAATAGTTACCGGTGACAGCCGGAAATGGAAGCTCCTTCACGCTAATTGCCTCTGAGCTGACTCGATTATGAAAAAGTTTAAAAAATATCGACACGATCAAAATCTTACTACATGAAACTTTTTATTACCTCAGACTGATGATGACGGGAGACGAACTCCATACGTTTGAGATGAAGAACGCAGATAGCAAAATAACCACGAAAAACATGCAAGCGAAGAAGATCCTTCAAAAAATGGTCTCGACGATTAGAAAACAAGAATTTACAGTTGAAGTTTTTTTTTTCAATGGATTACCGTTCAAAGTGAGATATTCTTCGATCTCCGCAATATCGTAAGCCATGCAATGAGGAGCTAAACAGATATTCATTCAAATTATGCCGGCAAGAAACTTGATAATTTTTCTTTATATCAGTTTCAAATTGTTCTAAATTTGTGTCAAGATTCTCCTTTTTATTCCGTGAAAAACCCATCTGATACTTGGGATAGAACATCTTGGTTGGAATAACTTAACTCCGATTAGAATGAATTCGGTATATTTACTAGAATTGTTTTGCTATTTCACGGTGGCTTTTATACCAATCCAGAACTCCGAAAAGGGAATATTCCTGCGAAATTTCTCTCAATTAATAATTACCATAGTTGAGTACAGCATGTCACTTGTCGAGATAATTTCCCAGTAACACGCAAAGTAAGCCGCTTATAACGCTTATTTTTGTTGTGAATGTTCAATGCCAAGGTAAAATCAATTTTATTTCGACAAATTGAAAAGTTGAAACGGTATTTTCTTGGTAAATTAAGTAAATTAAATGTTTTTCGTACTCCCGACAGTAAATTTTTACACTGGGGACTTTTTGACGTTACAAATGCACGAAATCCAATTAGCTTAATCTATTTGTGATTTTTTTGTAAATTTTCCATTTTATTTACTGGCAGCATGCTTAAAATATCAATGGGATTTATTAAATTTCCGAATAAAATCAACATTTTGATTCAAATCAAATATGTTTGGTGCACTTAAGAAATTATCAGATTTTTTTAAACACTCTATTTCTTGCACTAAAATGTTGGATTTTCTTTGTTATATGTCTCAAACAATTTTGGAGTTTGGAATTGGTATGGTGCATTGGTGCTGTGAGTCACATTTTTATCCGAAAGAATCTCATTAAATTAATGAAGTAAAATGATTTAGCCCACGTATGGGTAAACGATATCATTATCATGGATCACTTCCAAGTGATCAACATGATTTGCCATCAATGCCGATGCAGTTCGTCTCGGTCTAAGGTTCTTGAATCTCTTGATCATTCGCTGAAATGCTAAGCGACGCCTTTGGGATACCTTCATATAATTGCTGTACGGTCGAAGGGTTAAAAAATAAAACACTTCAATAATGGAAAACACAGAAAATCCCATGAACAATCCCAACAATCCACCTGTGTTACTCAAAAATTCCGTAAACCCGATGAGCTCTAAATTTTGGGAATAATAAAATTACAAACGAAAACAAATTGTCCTCAACAAAAACTCACCCTCTTTCTTTTGCGATCGATAAAACAAGTTTTTATAGTAAATGTGCATGACAGATACATTTGGTCCCTGAAGACCTTTGGTTGCCAATATTGGTGCCTGTTGGAGCAGCGGAGCCATTGAAATTTCAGCATCATAAGAGATTTCAAAACAGCCCGGCAAACAATCACATATGAATGATTCATTTTTTTGCATTTGAATTTGTGAGGTTACTTCTTCGACACACGCGTCATCCGAGCGGCCGCAAATTGTAATATCATCCTCGAAACGAGGCTGAAAATACAATATGCACTTGCAATAGGATAAGAAGATTTTTGCATTGCACTCCATATTGCAATTGCCTCGGCTGTAAATTCTGCGAACATTCCAAAAAAGAGAGAAATTAAAAAGTTCACTAAATTATGTCCGAAGATACTTTTTACATACCTATAAAATGTGAGATAATTTTCGTCTTCGAATAGGCAATTCCTAACACTGACCGGTAGCTTTCGAATCGGATCTGTTGCTACCGATATTGTTGGTGTAATAACAACGCGTGACTCATAGCCATTCGAAACGGAAGTGCCAAAATGTGAAATCATTGGTGCTTCGTTTGGCGAGTGTAATAATATTTTAAAGCCATAGCTGCTTGTAGACGAACAGTAATATTCACTTATGCCTAACAAAAATTATTATTGTTAAAATGCCATAATCCATGCTACTACAGAGCAGAAGAATATTACCAGCATCCAGTACGATGGTTAAACCCAAATTTGTCCCTGTACCAGCAACGGGTCGTGGGTAACCGGATTTGTTTAACTTCAATTCTTCCGATAAGAATCCCTTTTCTGGTGAATAATTTTTTATACATAACACTTTATATCAACAATTTCAATTTTATTTTGACAAAACACTAACCAGGTGTCCAATCATTCGCTGTCGCATCTAAAAATGAACTTATGTTAAACTCCTGCGTATTGCTTTACGTTGAAAAAAAAAGAAACATTGGGAGTCAGTACAAAGCAACAACATTTTTCATGTAAAAGAGTCTTGTATTGTGATTTTGCAGTGAATTTTCTATTAACTCCGTTGAATGTACAGCATAAGCCTTCATCTGTTAGCACGGTAACAAATACATCCGTACAATTGAATTCAAATCCTCCATAGACACATGTTATCAACATTTCTTCACATGACTGTGAAACCTGAAGAAGAAGAAAATTTTGTGAACTCATAAAAAACCGTATCTGTGAGTATCTTACTTTTACTAACAGTTTCTGAAATGCAGCCCATTTCCCCGCCTGGGTATTGGTGACATTTTCATCGACCGCATGTGTGCACAGACTCTGAATCATTGAATAGTCTTCATGATCGGTTGGAATAGTTCGAACCACACTCTTAACCGCCTGGTTCATATTACATACCTACCGAAATACAATCAAATTCAAATCGACTGAAAATTTAATTGAATTGTACTATTCCACATACCGTTACAGCTGCAAAATTGGTACACATTGATGATATTTCAGAAAACAGTAAAAATGAAGAAAAAAAAGTGTCATAAGACTAGCTCTCAAACATCAAAATAATTTAATTGAATTCAAAATGCAATGAAAAAAATTACCCGGAAACGGTAAATGCCGAATATCAGTTGATGTAGAACTTAATGGGATATGAATAGAATTAATTAGTTGCATGTTTTAAAAATTCCATTATGGAAAGTTCCATTCGAAGTCAGTTAATCTATAGCAAACCTCAAACTGATGATCATCGGAGTTGCTGAATACTTGAACCAAACATTTGATATGAAATAAATGGACAGAAAAAACACCACGAAGAACATGAGCCCAAAAAATATGCTGAAATGATTTACCCAGAATTTCAGTTGATTTCTCGTCATCTGAGTATTTAATTTTGATCAAAAGAGAGTCACCGTTCGAAAAATGTGATGGTGTCATCACCCACGTATTTTAGCCCATGTAATGTCGTATTCAATAGGTATTGCCGGAAATTGTCTCGACAAGTGTCTCTGCAGCCCGGCTCATCACTTCCCAGCCGTCGCACAAGTCGAGGTGGTCGTTTTCTTTGGCGAATTAAACTTACATTAATCCGTGGGCTTGGCTGGAACATTTTTCACGTGATGTCTACTGTCCGATTGAAGTCCGAATGAATTGTGTTTCGTGCACGTTCAAGTTGATTTTTATATAAACGCAGAATGTCAATTAAATTATGGTTGCAGGACTTGAGTTTGTCATATAGCCAATTAAATTTATTGAGACCATTTTAATCACCTATGAACCATGATTGTGTATTAGATTTAACAATGTCAGTCATATTCTGGGGTGACACTCACCAAAGTTCCATTGAAAAATTGCCTGAATCCAATTACTACTACTAGTATGTGAAAATTGAGGTTTTTTTTGTTAATGAAGCTAATGAAAATCAATTGCCAACCGTCGGTGATGTCTAGCCAGTACATGTTATTTTCGAAGCTGACTTTATTTAGATTAATGATGTAAAAGAGAATTTGGCGCACAGACAACACACATACACACACTTGAAAGACACTTGGCCACCGCAGGTATACTGGCCCAATGAAAACTCAGTTGTTACTGGTGTCTTTAATCACCAAGCAACACAATTCTTCGATAATTTCCCGATGAGCTTTCAATCATTTCAATCGATTAGTCCTTGTACGTACACATTTTTTTACACTAAATTCTGAATCGTGATGACACAGAAATTTTGGTTCGATAAAGCTGTTCAAGCTTCGGTTTGAAATCCGTCCAATTGTTTGTTCCACCTACGGAGCAAAAAGAAACTTGAGCTGGGAACAAAGGCACGCGTCGAATTCAATTCAAATCAAAGAAAAAAAAGGGATAACAATCTCTTGAAAATCAAAGTGAATGGTCTATCATGCACATGGTAACAAAGTCAGATTTGTCCGGTTTGATTTTAGCTCAATCCGGAAATTTCTATAAACTTGGCATTGTGAATGGAAATTAATTTGCAGCGATCGTTTACCCCAATTTCCCAGTACTTCATAGAAAACCAGTCGATTAATCGTTAATGTTTGTTCTTCATTATATTTTAAATGTTGAAAGTGTGCCCTGAACAACATTGTATTAGAATTTGTTGCAACAAAGTGAAGGTTTAGCAGTTTGCATGCCAAATATGTATCGCGTGCATTGAACCAATGTCTATTTTTGTTCTATCAACGACACATTCAATTGAGCAATAATTAATGTCACTTTAAACAAATGAATGAACAATCCAGATTTTATTTATATACAAAAACCAGTATTTATTCTTTTTTCAACAAATTCACAAAATTTCACCATTTTCCATACGAAAGTCTAGGTCAGCCACTTCATTGGAATTACATTTTTCATACGTATTGATAATTTCATAGCATTTTTTCGGGCCATTGATGGTGTACTTCAGTTCAAAATAATTGTCATTACAAAATGAATAATTTGCTTCGTATAGGTCCTGGATACACAAATGTGTGCCGCATCCGCTCACTTGGTTCGATGCCGTTGCTTCAGTGCTCTCATTATCGTGTTTGCCGTCAATTTTTAGCGTATAAAATAGTCGATCGTCAAAAAAATATTTGGTTAATGATGATGTGGTGCTGTCATAATGATATTTGTACTTCTGTTTGGCTTCCATTCCATTCATTCCGTTGCTATTGTCATTACCACCGTTGATAGTCACCTTTTCGGAGTAAATCAACAAATCCGGATCCGATTCGGCCGGTGTGAATATCGCAAACCCACTCGCTTTTATACATTCGGCTCCCGCATGTTGCCATTGCTTTAATGGTGTCAATGTTTCACGCGTTAACTTCCAGATTCCAGGCAATGAGTCGAAAATTTGCTTTGCACTTCCCATTTTCATTATGTAAAGAAAGAAATGATTTCTTCAAAAAGAAACGTCGAATGCTGTTATTCCATCGCTCTTATCAACTTCAATCCACACTTTGTTTTGAGGTTGTCTATACATCGGCCGAACTGTCAACGTCAAAACGTCACTTTTGACAGTTCCAGTCATGAGAACGTGAGCTGAAGATTTTCGATCGGAAACTGTGTTCAAATGGAAACGTTAACACCATTCAAACTTACTCTTTTTCTTTCAAGCAAAAAACAAAAGTCTTTCAATATTTTCTTTCTAAAATACTTCACTGGTAAATGAAAAAAACCAAACAAATGGATTGTGCTGTAGTTATTTTTTTTCTCTCTTTTTCGAAAAAATATTTTTTATTAGCAATACATCAATATCAAATGTAATAGTTTCAATGTTAGTAAACATAACTGTATTTAGTAAAGATTAAAAAAAAATTTGCTTAGTTTTTCTTTTGGTCTAGTTACGAACACATCCTCATAACTTGTAAAGTATTTTAGTTTAAACATTTTTTCTTTCTTTTCGGTTCCAAACTGAGCAGAAGTATGAATGAATTCGAAGCAAAATTTCGCTTTGTATTGCCTGATATATTTATAGATCTATCATTCAATCGATCAATCAATCAAAAAAATCGCAGCACACGTCCAACAAATAATACTCTCTGGACTTGTGTAAATAAATGTTGTACGGCGTTGAATACCCGTACATGTTTTCATTTCATTAGGAGGCACATTTTAAATAAACATACACATGATTTATTTATTTTTTCAAACTTTTTGTTCCTTTTTGATATTTGCAAATCAAGAAAAAACGAATTGTGGGATGTGTAGTGTGGTTGTATAAATTCGCTCACAAGTGTATCGACTGAATTGTGCAATGGAAACAATTGTAAAAAAAAATCAATCAAAAAAACTTGAATCCCCGTGTGTGTATATAGTATATAATTAGTTGTATGTTTAGCTCGTAGAAAAAAACAGTTTTCATTTCTGGTTTCGTTTCGTTTTAAATAACACATACATAGACTTTCGTTTGTTTTCTCTTTTCTCCCTTTTTTTGATTAAATAACTCATCTCAAGTTTTTATCTCGTTTGGTTTTCGCTCACGATTGTTGGCAAATTTAATTTTTATTTCAATAAATATTTTTGATTGTGAATGTTGGAAAATTGCATTTGTGTCTATGTGTGTGTGAGTTACAATGCACTGTCAAAATCCAGAAACATTCAAAATTGTAAACAAAACTGATTTCCATATCGTCTTATCATCTAATATTATTCATTTAATTTGTCTTTCTGCGTCGTTTCGATGCGGTTTTTGAAGCTTCGCTCCTTCTGGTTATTCTTCTCGTTTCAATGGAGAAAACACACACAGAAAAAAAATTATTTAACAAAATCACATCCATTCGCAATTTTATATCCACGAAAAGCGGCGCACAGGTGCCTCAGATTTTTTTTTTGTGTCCATTGACAAAATATATAAACAGTATGAAAAAAAAGCGACGAAATTCATTTGGTATGTTTTTAGTAACAATCTGATTCTTTGCTATGTATAAACTATTATAAATGTCGAATGCCATAGATGGATAAAAATGTACTGAAATTGTGCAAACTGCTGGCCGGCAATACGGTGAATGTGATTAGGGTTTGGTCGCTGATTCGTTCTCGGAATTCGGCAATGGTTTGGGTCAGGAGGCCGATTGGAGGTGTCGAACTGTGAAAATGCAAGAGAAGAGATTTGGGTCGTTAACTAATCATCGTGAATATTTGAAAATCTATTTAGTTTGATTTAAATCAAATCATATTTGGAGACGAAAAAATAATTTTCTTCCTCTTAAATGTATTGTCAATGTTTGCTATTTTCATTGTTGCATACCTCACTTGGTAGAATACTTTCAAATGGATGGCTGGTAGTCGAACTTCAGCACTTGTACTATTGCTTGAGTTGGTTGATTGCTTTTGTGCATCGACGAAATAGGCCGACGGAACACCTTTCGAGCGAAGCATTTTATTTACAACATATTGGATGATCTCTGTGACATTGTCAACGGTAAGGCCTTGTGCTAACTGCTGATGGCGTTGGATTATATCATCCGATAAATCGGTGAGTTGAGTTGATGACGATGCTAAGCCGGTTGATACATAGCACACAATGGCTGCACAATTGTTTTCATAGTTCCAACGACGACGGCTAGACACGGTATAATCTCCAACGGAACAGCCGGTTTCTTCGTCTACATGTGAGCAGCAGAGTGATTAGTTGGAGTTTATTTGTTACAGAAATTGTGAATTGAAAAGATGAAGAGAAATCATGACAGCTTCCAAGTTAATTGAAAACCCTGATCGATCGACACTTACAATCAAATTTGTCGTTGTGCGAGTGAGCCCACACCTGCCATTCGACCAATGCTTTTCGTGGCAATGCCGGCACAACGATATAATCCATGATCGCATTCGTTGTTCGGCGTTCCAACTGACGCCTCGCCTCGGCCACATAATTTGGATGTGTGACAAAGCAAATTCCCTGAACGATATCCCGTAATTGTCCATTATTCATTGCCTTTGCAATTCGTGAAATGTGTCTCAATGTTAGTTTGCATTGTGGACGAATTCCGCCTTCAATGATAGTCATACTTCCTGGCACCAGAGCGATTTGTCCTGCAAAACCATAAAAAGAGACATCAAATTACTTGTGAAACTAAGAACAACATCAATTCGATAGTTAAATAGAAAAGTCACTCCAGAATAATTTACCTGCGATGTATGTGATTTCGCCGACTTTAGTCGATTGACTGTACGGTCCAATGTTGGCTGGTGCCCAGTGTGAAATGCTTTGCACGTGCATCGTATGACGCTGATTGTTGATGTCCTTGTAACGTGGTCGAAAAGCCACCACCTCCATGATAACTTGCAAACCGTCTGGGAGCGGGCTCTCAATGCATACACGCGACGGTGGATTTTGGAAATCAAATGTTTTCACATAAACATCGTTTAGTTCGGCATAATCGTTCATGCTGCGTACATACAGCGAAACATAACACAGATTGTTGAGTTCATAACCATTTTCATTAACTATGTTCAGTAAAATATCTATTGCATTCTGCATTCCCTCTTTTGATGTAGTGCCCGTACCTTGGACGCCACCTATCCACATCCAACCGCGTGGATTGATTGCCACATTCGGTTTATTTTCGATTGGACGTTGTTCAATGTCAAAACGAAATGTTGAACTCTTCGAGAGGCTATCACTGCCGATGCCTCCGCCGCCACCACCGCCGTCATCCTGACTTATGTCAATCAAACCGTTTTTCGTCGTTCCATTCTCGTCGGGCTCGTCATCGGCAGCGAATTTCTTTGTAAGTATTCGCACCGGTGATGATAGCAACGAACCGTGGCTCAAGCTATTGCTGCGTGACATATTTGCAATTTCCTCTTTGCTCATCGATTCTTTCATGCGATTTTCCATTTCAATGAATTCCAGCTCGGTTTCGCTTAAATCCGGATCGCTCAGGTCACTGTAGCTCGATTCATTCAGGTCGCTAATGTAGTCAATTGATTTCTTGACCACAACTTCCGCTTCATTGTCACGAGTTTTCGGGATTAAACGCAATTTGGTGAAATTGATATAGCCCACCGGGCACACTGGATCCGATGAGCTAATGACCGTTTGAAAATCCTCTCTGAAAATGCAGAAAAACCAACGGCAAACCGATTAGTAATCGTAAATTTAAGGCAAAAACGAAAGGCGAAGATTAAATGTTGTGAATTTGCGTCAATGCTTGCCGGCACAAACCAAAGTTGAAACACTGTTTTTTGTAAACATTGGCTTAGCACCCAAAATATCTATCAGTCCAGCATGGCACCACGCGATCGAGACATTTGCTGATCATTGAAAAGCATTGCGCTGAGACAATTGCTGAGATTGATTCACAATGCATGCCGGCTATCTTATCAATTACTAGATTCATTCTTCTTCTTCTTTGCAACTTTGTCTCTTTCGTTGACATGATTGTTGATTTCTGTTATCAGTTGATGAAGCCGTGTAGCAAGCAAAACAAATGCACACAAATAGTCACATGGGCTTCCTCAATGAATTAAGAAAATAGAACGGATTTTTCAAAAATGTTATTGTGTCAATACGTGCAACAACAAATGCAAATGTATTTTATACGCCGAACAAACAAATAAAACAAAGCGCAAGCAAGTAGATTAAGATAGTGTTGATTCAGTGCAATCGATTTGTACACATGCAGAAACGCTGCAGGAAATAAAATAAGAGCCGCATAAAAATAAATTCCATGTGTACATTATTTATCTGTTATTTCGCGTCCGCGCGCGCTGCCGATTGTCAAGTGGAATTAGTAATCTCAACCGTGTGTATGTGGAACAATCAGCAATTATTGAATAGACAGCAATGTGTTTTGACCGCGAATGATAACGGTGAAAGAATACAGTAAAGTACAGAAGAAATGATTAAAAAAATAATGAAGGAGACAGGGTGATGTGAAGTCAAAACAAAAATTCCCATCAAAAATAAAAACAATGTTGAAAATCATTGCATCGATGGACTTTTGAAAATGAATGACAACATGCAAGTGAGGTCATCCGAGCGGGCGGACTTATCGCCGAAACAATTATTGAGCGTTTATGGAATTTCTGCGAATCTATTTATTTATTTCGAATCGAATTCGACTTTGACATTTGGTATTCCAAAGAAATCCTTTTATCAGTTAACTTATTTCGATCAGACGATTTGATAGCGCACCACAATGTATCCGTCGACCAATGAATTAATTCGTGCTGAGCATTACTCAGCTTGTTGCTATTCCTAAATTTCAACATATTCATCGATAATTTATGGCAAACAACCATCAATATGGACACGTTTAATCTAGGGGTTTCACGCAACTTAAAATTCATCTAAAATTTCAATATTTCTCTCTTTTCTCTCACATTCTCTGGGATTCACCAAAATCCGTATTATTTCGAAATATTTCAACATTCACCTTGAAAATTATGTTCTGGAAGTGGGTTTTGGTGGATCCTCAGGATCGTTCAAAACTGCTCCCGGTTCTGGAAGTGGGTTTTGGTGGATCTTCAGGATGGATCAGATTGGGTTTGACAATGGAAATGTCCATTCCTGGTCCATCCTGAGGATCCACTTCCAGAACCAGGAGCGGTTTTGAACAATCCTGAGGATCCACCAAAACCCACTTCCAGAATTTTTAGATTCAAAAAATTCTAAAAAATTCGAGTTTATGAATAAAAAGAAGCAATATTTATAGTTTACACATAAAATTGTTTTATTTCCAGCTATTTAGTAAAATCTTCGGCCTTCGAGTTTGCGTGAAACCCCTAGCGTTTAATTAGTTTAACCACTTGAGTTTGGATACTACTATATATGATATCAACCAGTACGGGGGGATAACAAAAATAATCGATGGACACACTGAGAGATAGTGATAGTGTGTGAGAGAGATGTGAGAGAAAAAGATCGGGCTGCTATACAGCCGCTAATCGGTCAATTTCAAGAATAATTCCTTTTGTTATCGATGTATCGTTACATTTTATTGTAAATATGTTATCGCAACTTGTTCCTGTGCGCATACAACATCTCGTTTTCGTGTAATTACGGTCACCGTCACCACTGGCTTGTTTTACTGCCAAATGAGATTAAGCGAAATCACGTGCTAAATCTAATTTTAAATCGTTTTTTTTCACTTTCGCGGTGTACAACAAGCGATATAGTGAGGAAGCGGGAGTGAAAAAAAATGCAAACACTTGTGAGCCCCAGCGACTATGTTTGCCACACCGAGCATTCGTGCAAATAAAGTTCAAATGGCAATGACATCATCACAACATCGTGATACACGGTGTGTATGCAAATTCGTTTTCTTTATGCAAATCGTTTAAATTATATTTCATACTTTTTTTTTACTTTCATTAAAAAGTTGACCGCGAGAATTGGAGGCAATGAGCATTTCTAATCATGAATGAAAATAACGCGATAAATGTGTTGTTTATTTTTTTATTGCTCCGTGGATGCGAAATTATGTTCTATAGAATGGCCAAAAATATCAAACGTTCCTATCATCTTTGCGGACCAATTAATAATTTAGATACTGGATTTGTATATATACCTATTTATATATAATTCGGATTGTGCGTGTATTTGAATGTGTCAAGTTCATGTAAACACGGTTTTTTTGTGTTGTTTTCAAAATGCGGAATTAATTTAGGTCAATTTAAAAGCGAAATCAACTAAAAAGTAACATTTATATGCGAAAATCGAAGAGAGAAGAGAAAAAACAAGTCACACACACTCACATGAAAATTTGCTGCTTGAATAATGGACAGTTGAGTGTAAATGTTTCGTATTCACCACCTTCACCGCACACATTTAAACCGTATTTTTCCTTCATCTTTTCGAGATGTGACTGAAGTTCACGCAACGATTTTCCCAAATGACGATCTGGCACTAAACCTAACGACGCAACCTTAATTATTATCGAATGAACTTGACAATCTATCATCTCTTGCAGAAGCTCAGTCTGATCTCTCCTCCATAAATAAGCCAGTGACACCAAATTCAAGCGCATACAACTGCAAGGGGATGGAAAATATTTCAAAGTAGAAAAATCAGTCAAATGTGAAAAATCGACGAAAAAAAAGTATGAAAAATTTCACGACAGAGAAAATTGTCATGAATATAAATGCACATACACATTTTCCACACGAACTCTTTGGTAATCAGAGAATATAGCACCAACAGCAACTGCCTCAACGTTGACTTCATCTTTGGTCATTTTCAGTAGGTTGTAAAGGTCTTCGACTTCATCGTCATCGGTTGGTACATATGATTTTCCGGTTTGCGTTGATTTTCCCTTTGTTTCCATGCGATACAACGGCAACTCCATCGCTTCGGCAAGCTTTGTAATGCCCATATGACCAACCGTCTGATACATGTAGCTATCCAATTCATCTGTGAATGGTGAATGCAGAAAGAATGGCAATATTTTTATTTAATTGAAAATCAATAAAAACACAATGTATTGTTAAAATAGAACAGTGCAGTGGCAAACCTTTGTCTTTTGGATGTAAATTAGCGAGAGCAACGATTTCATGACCCTCGGCAACGCATTTCATCATATTGTAGGAGCTGTCTTTGCCCCCGCTCACCAATGCAACCACTCTCATTGTGTCGGCTGTATCGATTGCAGCGTTCTAACGACGACGACGATGACAACAACAACAAAGAACACAGTATCTGGTCGTCTGTTCAAACACAGCGTTTTTTCATACGTTTTCGTAAAGGAACAAGAAATTATATGACAACAACAACAAAAAAATCGGTCGTGTGGTGAATTCGCCACCCGAAACGCAAACACTACCGAACAAAACGATAACAACCAAAATCAGTGTTGACTTGAATTTTTGTTTTATCCGCAAATATTTTAACTTTCGATTAATAAACACAACAGAAAAAAAAGAACACACACCTATCAACCAAATTTTAAAAAAAGAAAAAAAGGTCAACCGAAAACCGAACCGAAAACAATTATTGTTAAATAATTCTCGAGACAAAGTAAATAAATGTGTTTTTCGATTGCGATAGCCGGAGAGTGTTGGTTGCTAATGCGACGATTGGATTGGATGTGCAAGACTCCATATGCGACACAATTTGTTTTGTTTTCGTTATAAACACCAATGCAAGATACTTTGAACGGGGAAAAAATTAAAATAGTTTGCACACGGTATTGCGAGACTGAACTTCCTTTCTTTTGGAAACGAAGCGACAGACGAGTGCGAACTGTTACTGCTGAGTTCTTCTATTCCAATTAGATTAATGTTCACGTTGAATTATTATTGTGTCACATTCGATGCGCGAATTCCGTATGAACGTAGACACTCTGCAGCACCCGAATTTTGTTATTCGACTAATCGTCGTAATAAAAATTTATTTGCTCTTATCTGGTCGTCGATTGTGAAAATGTGTGTTTCACTTGCTCTATGTTTCGACTGTACACATTTTTCTTTCCGCTCGCTCGCTTGCTTGCCTGCTGCTTCTTTTTACAACGCGCAAAGTACCACCACACACCGTACACCGTGTTGTGTGTGAACTATGTGAGTCAAAACTTGTCACTTGTTTTTTCATCACTTTTATTTGGTTGCAATGTGTGCTTTCGCGCTGGCTTCAGATAACTAAAACACATTGCTCCATGCGTATGTCCTCATGTGTGTGAGTGAGTAAGTGTGCATATATATGTATATATAAATAGAGTATGTGTACGTGCTGCGTGTATGTTAGCCGTCGAAATTTGATTATCCTTAACCGTTTCGCCTGATTTGCACCAGCAGCTGCTCAGATTATATTTACCCGCGAATAATTTGCTCTCACACACTCGGTTTGCGTATACTTTTTTTTCGTTTCTTCTGCTTTGCTTTAGAATTTTAAATCCTTCTGTTCTGTGTCTTTAACACATACCCTCTGTCTCTCGTTCTCTCTTTCGACAGATATGAGTATATCAATATTTTTCGGTGATATACAATGCCATTATTAAATTATGATTACACGTCTCTGATCCACTAGTTTTGACGAAAAAAATAAATATATCGAGCAAAATGACGTGAGGGCGAAGAAAAAAACAACAAACGTAAAAAAAATGTTGCACAATGTCGTCGAACAAAAACGGAGCACAGATATATTGGGGCCTTCGATTTAAGCTGATAATTTGTGATCTGCTCGACAATTTGATCGACGAAAATATTTACACACGACACTTTTTTTGTTGTTCTTCTGCTAAGTTCTGCTTCTTGTTTCACACAAATAAAAAAAAACTAACAATTCACGTCGTGGTTGGGCGTTATGTCTAGCACAAAATCATTGTTTATTTATTTCAAGCACATGATTCGACTAAAAAAATACCTGGATATTTCAAGATGTCATCAAACGAATCAACCAATAAGAAAAGGCGAATTAAATATGCTCAGCCAAATGTATAATTTAAGGAAAACTCTATTGTATGCGATGAGAGTGTGAGCCGAGAGCAAAAAAAAATCGAGACGAAACGGAGAAAAATTTATGTGTGTGTTTATTAAAATTAGTCTCACGATGTGTGTGCATTGAGCACAATGAGCAAATATGGTCGGCGAATTAGTGCGAATATTTGACATTTTCAGCACAATTCAAAGGTCACCAATATTCAGACACATTCAGTGTGAGAACTGAGCGATGTGAGAAGTGTAGACGAAGAGAATCAACCAAATATACTTCGTAAAACACGAACGTCGTAATATCGGTTTAAAACGTATCAATTCGGTCTGTGTATGTCAATTTTCTACATTTTCAATCAGCTGGTTCGGAATGTGTCTATTCGGTTCGCATGAAGGCCTGTTCAGATCCAAGCAAAAAATCCATTTCCAATTTGAAGCTCAATCGATTCCGGAAATTTGTTATTTTAACGTTTCATCGAATTCACGCGACGTGTATCGCAATTTGAAAGCACATCTGAATAAATAAATGCCATTGATTCACTTTTTTTATCGTAGATATTTCTTTGTTTCACTTTTTTTCCGTCAAACACATTTACAATGCGTGAACCGATTCGACATGTGAACGCCACCTAACGTCCAATGTAAACACAACAAGCACATTGTTTCACGTGAGCCGCAACGAGTCACAACATAATGACCAATGTGACATTGACGTTTCGAACAAAACGTGCTGCAAACGATTAGAGTTTGTTTATACACACAGTAGCCTTATCACAGCAAATGATGCCGATGCAAATCGATTGTGGAAAATAAAATGAATTTCTAGTTTTTACGTGCAAAAATTGTGAGCGTTTATTGATTGAAAATAAATCAAAGTAAAAAATGAATGCCGAACTTCTTATCAAAGCCCGGAAAGTGTTAGTGAAGGAGCCCATTGTTGAGGTAACTTTGATTGATGTGATTTTTTTTCAACATTTCCAACCATGATATTTTGAATTTTTGTTTAATTAGAAACTAAAATTAAATTACGGAGTAGATCTCGTTCATTTCAACTGAAATAATTCCAACATTTTCCTTTTTGCGTCTCTTCTCCTAAATTTTAGTACTCGGAAACATGTCCGTATTGTGCTGCAAATGGCATAGACAACAAATTGCGGTACTACTACATCAGTTTGGAAGAGGCCATTTACAAGTGTGCTGGTTCATCGTGCTTGTACCCATTCGAACGATTTATTTTCAAGAGTTTAATCGACAATTCCGTTTACTATTACGAAGAGGTGTTTGAAGGTGGAAGAGAGGCAATCTTTCGAGTCCCATTGGATGATCAGCCCATGTATCAATCGACAACTCCTCTCTCCACCAAGTTATTCTGTGACAGCCAAAGAAATCCGAACATTGAAAGTTATGATTGTGATTTATCGGATCTTCTAAATGATTTGGAACCAGCGCCTGAACCAGAGGAAGACAAACCACAGCCTGAATCAAATGCGGTCAATCCGGACTTTTTTGAATTTCTCGATGACATTATGCCGGCCGATTTCAACACCGATAAGGTGCTCGACGAAAATGGCGTCGATGATCTAATCGATAATCTGCTCAAAGACTCGCCAGCCAAAAATGTTACACCAGTAAAATCCGTGAAAGCCGAGAGTGGCAAAAGGTCGAAAGCTGTTGCAAGCAAAGCAAAATCCGAAGCGAAACTCTCGAAATGCATTCAACACATCGAAAAAGCGAAAAGTACAAAAAGTCCGAAGACAAAGGAAAAATCGACGGAATCCTTTTCAGTGGCAATTCGTAAGGCACGCAAGAGTCAATCAAAGGTAAAAGTCGAAGAATCGCCAGTAAAAACCGAACCTGAACCGGAACAAAAGCCAGTGAAATTGAAACCACAACAAGCTTTAGCAACGAAATCATTTACTACCGCCTTAAAATCGGCCAACATACTGCGGCCCACTGCATTGGCCAAGCAATTGAGCTCCATTGACTTCACCAAAATCAACTCTGGCTTTTTGCGTCGATACATGAAGGCGAAAGAAGACAAATTGTTCGAAGGTGAACCAAGCAATTTTGAAATGGGCAATGAAAATGGTGTGCCAAAGAGTTTGGAACGGACGGCACCCAAACAAAGTAAAACTGGTGCTAGATGTGAAACGGTTACAAGTGCTTCTATGGCTGAAAATATGACAGCAAAACCAAAAGTAGCGTCGTCGAAAATGGAAATCAATAAAGAGCGCCCAACTGAAATGACTAAAGGTGAAAAGAGTAGCGTGAAAAAAGGGAAAAAAGAGAAAGAGCTATCAAAGTCAAAAGCCACCAAAAAAGACGCTAAAGCAGTTAAAGTGAAGGAAGAAAAGTCCAGAAAACATTCAGAGCCAGGTAGTTTCGAAGCACCGAAGCAGGAACTGGCCAGAAAAACTAAGGTGAAAGAAGAAAAGCCACCAAGAAAACGTACGACGAGTAAAAAGAAAGATACCGAACAGAAAATGGCCGATGGTGAAATGAAGAGCGCCGATGAAAAGGGTTCAGAGAAAGGGCCGGTGAAAAAGAATGCTCAAAAGCACATAACTTTAACGGTAACGAGTGATAATTCGACGACCGAAAGCAAAACAAAAAGCAAAAAACGTAGCTATATCAAGAAGCCAAAAGCAGATGATTCAACTGTGATCGGTGAAGATGGTGCCTCGAAGCCGAAGCGTAGACGAACCACAAAGTCAACGAAACATGTGGATGAAGACGATATTATGTCACTGCCAATTATACTCGTTACTGATACAGGTGAATTTAAACTCCCTCTTCAATCCATTCAATGACCAACATTTTGTTCGAAAAAAAAATTAAATCATTTTTTCATTTTAGAATCGGAATCGAAATCGAAATCAACTGAATTTGAACCAATTCTGAATCAAAATTGCAATCCGGCAGTCTTATCTCATGCAAACTCTGAATCGAATGTCAACTTTGCAACTGCAGAAAATGGAAACTCGAATCAAAAGTGCCTTAAATCTGTTCAATCATTGATCTCTGATGACTCTGAAAGCTCACAACTGGAGTCATTGCATGGCTTTCCACCAAGTGTAGCAAATGTGACAAGCCGAATGATCTCCGTTGAAATGGCACCGGCGCCTGCCATGGCATCTCCTGCCCAAAAATCGACGAAAAAGCGGCCAATCTACAAACATCCCAAAGCGGACAAAATCATAAAGGTTGAACCCGAAGATGATTCAAATGAAAGTGGTTCGTCGAAACGATCTCGGAAAACGTCTTCAAAGCCAAAGGCTGAAAAACTTCCGAAGCCCAAAAGAGCATCAAAATCTCAAAAAGATATTGCATTAAAAACCAAAAGCAAAATTGACTGGGTCGCTGAACTTCCAGATTTATCAGATCCAAATGAAGCGAAAGAAAATTTGCAACAAGAATTTGCTTTCGGTTTGTTAATCGAAACAGATAATGCAATTGAATATAAGCCAACGGTGCCTGATGCGCCAAATGAAGCCACCGCTGTTGCAACTGAAGCGGCTAAAGGAACAGAAGACATTTTAGCAGAGGAAACAAATCGAATCGAGACTAAAGAAACGAAAGAAATCGCGACGAAGGAAATCTTTCTCGCGGCATCGTTTGTGAAACAAGAAAAACCTCCGAAGTCCACGGGCGAATTGCAACAACCGTACATACGTAAAATAAAAGTGAAAAGGGCAGAGGACAAAAAATCCCAAATTGACAAAATTATTGCAGATTGGGACGACAGCGAGAGTGAACAAGCAAACGATCAACAAATGGCAACTGAAGGAGATTCCAATGTGGTTGAAGGCGATGACAGTCAAGAATTCGATGATGTTGCTTCAGTTATATCAATTACATCTGAAAATTCAGACAGCGTTTCGGCATTCGGTGGTGATTTTGGCCATTAAGATTTGCCATGAAAAACAGCAAAATACACATAAATTACTCATTTAAGCAGTTCAATTGTGATGCTAGTTTTAGTATCGAATTAATTTCAAAAATGAAATATTTACATATGAACTTTTTTACACGTTTATTAACAGTATATTGAAGATATAAACAATAACAATTTTCATTGTCATTGGTTTTGAAAAAAAAGAAGCCAAAATTGTCATTTATCTTATTGTAATACGAAAACTTTATATTTTTTGTTATTGAAACGTTGTCAATTGATTTGATAAATTGATTTGAATAAAATAATCGAATTGTTGGTCTCATTCGCAGTTCTTGTATGTTTGTAATCGGATGTAATCGGTTAGAGAGCAATATTTTTTCTTCGGAATTTAATTTCAAAAGCAATAACAAGATTAACAATTAATGCTAGTTGAAATTCATCGAATATTCGATGTGACGCAAAATGATTAATCATCATCGTAAGTTTCTGAGTGTTGAAACAAAATCATCAATTAAACATTTTTGTATCAAAAACGTTATTCATCACGATGACAGAACGTTCATGCGAACGAAAAATCCCGTAATGTGTTCAATAAAAGCCGAAACCAAGGCAAATCGACACAAACAGTGTAGCTCATTCAAGTTGGATGTATCACAGTAGGGTTCATGGTGTGTGACGGACGACAGCGACACGTTCAATTGAAGTGTCCAGCGTATTATATCAACAAACACCAAATACACAGACAGTCAAAATGAATTTATTCGGAACGTGTATTATAAACAATCGATATCAGTTCCAATCGTGCTTCATTCAAACGGAACAGTTTTGTGTGTGATTTGTCTTGTGTTCAATTTTCGAAATTCAGCAAAACTGTTCATATAAACAAGTGGCCATATTTAATGGTGCTATTTAAGTAAACAAAATGAAGAATTCAAAACGAGCAGCGAACATGTCGAAACTTGAGAACGCATTCGATTGTAGTAGACACTACACACAGTCAGTCACACAGATACACAACCAACGGATGAGTTCAATATAGTGAAATACACTGATTGCTTTGCTGAAGTTTTTGCACCGTTAAAGTATATTCACTCATTGGCCGTCCTGCATCGTGTCACAACAGAGCATTTTGTGTGCATGACTTTTAGTTTGGCTACTTGATTTGCATTGAACACACCACTTGGCTCGGACGAATGTGGATTATTTGCATAACCTATAACCGGCACCGACGAACGTATCGAAATGGAGAAACAACGGGATATTTATCGCCAATTAATATTGACATTGTTTAAACAGAACTTTGATTCGGCATTGTTCCAAGAAAAACGCGATGATTTGATGAAAGAAAGTGACTTTGAAACCATTCGCGACGAAATCGAAGAAGAGTATTTCATTAAAAACCGTGGCATTTCACCGTACATCAAAGCAATTAAATATTTGCGCGCAAAAATTGAAGCGTGCACTGCGGCTAAAGAATTGTTTGTTGCCGTTGAGGACTATATCAGTGCCAAGGGGAACATTGTCATTACGAAAATCGCAAAAGGTAAGTGAAATTCAGTGAAAATTGGTGAACATTGAAAGTGAATTTGAAATTAAGAACGAAAATCTGTTGAAAAAATTTGATAATTCAAAATGCGGATTTCATGATAAAAGCATTACTTTTCTGTATATGAATCACTTGTTTTGTTCATTTCGAAAGCGATTTGGCCAAAAATCCAATCAGAATCTAATCAAAGTGTATTTCCACAACAGTTGCCACGATTGAACCGACAAAAAAAGTGAAGCGCACAATGGCGCAATCGAAGGAAAAACCAATTGAAACAGTGCAAGCACATGCCGAGTGCATGTCACCCCATCCGTGCAAGAAGTGCCGCATTATGCAACGATCAGGTAAGAAAAATCTTTTTTCATCGTTTGTTGCGTGAGTTTGATTTGGTGAAAGGAACAAGAAAATGTTCGTTTCTTCTTGCAACATTTATGCATACTCTAGTAAAGAAAACTATTTTCAATTTTAGAAGGAGTCGAGCTAAAGCTGCGAAAGCCACGAATGCCACGAAAGCCGCGAAAGCAAAACCCGAAGAAGGTCAACCGTGCTGCAAAGAAGAGCGATATCAAAACTGAACCGTGCAAGCCACAATATTCCGATATTTCCGATTCAGAAACAACAACGACCGAATCGTCATTCAACAGCACCGAGTCGATGCCAGCAGTGGCTGTGGTAAAAAATGAGGAAAGACCAGTCAGTTATCAGTTGCCATACCATGACCATCAATATTCTCGTATTTCATTCTACGGTTCGGGAATGGTTGAAGATTCAGCAAAAGTCGATGAAACGAAGCCAGTGAAAAGTGAAGAAACGGTGAGCACAAACACACAAACGATGCCTAAGGCAAACAAACACACCATCAAAAGTCTGTTGAAGAAGACAATGCCGGTGCCAAATTTACTGCCAACCATTCCGCATCGATTCAAACAAAACAATGGCTTACGGCAACCATCACCGGTTTGCTTCATGCAACATACGATTTCGAGCACATCAACAATTACCACCGTTCAGGCGCCAACTGTTATTCGACCGATTCCACGACCAATTCCGCCACGACCAAGTCCCAGCGTTTTTGTCTCTGCACCGATGCCAATAAGCTTCAACGCACCCGTTGCCATGCTTCATCACCACCACCAAGGACCTGTGATCCGGCATCCAGTCTACTTCATTCGTTTCTGCGAACCACCAACACACCAATTCTATCCGAACAATCTCTTGTAGAAATGGTCAACATTTTTATTTTTAAACAAGCATTTCATTCTTACAATCTTACATATCATCATCGATTTTAACATTCATTTGGAATTAACTTTTTTTTACTTATACGGTATAACATTTTAGACTAAGATGAATTTTCCAACTATTTTTAGCTTTTTAAAAAAAATCGAATTTGCACCCAAAAATGTACGACCAAAAAGTAATAGGTAGATAATGTTATTGGGTTTTTTCTCTTTTTAAACTTGTTTTCTACCTAATTTTAGAAAGTAAACATAAATCATGCTTTAAAAAACAATTTATGGCAAGAATAAAATCAGTAAGTTACAAAGCGAAGCGATTTGTAAGCCCAACGAATTTTCAAATGTGTAAGCAATGACATGTTTTCAATAAAATACGTTTCCATAGGAATAGAAGCACATAGTTGTGTTTGTTTCAAACTCAACAGATAGGATAATGAAAGAGAGAGAGAGAGAGAGAGAGAGAGAGAGAGAGAGAGAGAGAAAGAGAGAGAGAAAGAGAGAGAGAAAGAGTTGTTGTATTCTGTTTGTGCGCTATGCATTCTATTCCGTACTAATACTAGCGCCATCGGCAACACATCATCGCAACACATAAACAACAACGCAATACGTATAATATAGATGATAGCGGTCCATAATGTTGCAGCTTAAACCAACCAACCGCACACATTCAAGCTAATACACATTTCTCCAAATTCGGTTCAGTTTTTGTTTATCCACAACAACAACAACAGTAAGAGTGAAATTGACAATACCACGAAAATTGTCGTAAATATTCGTAAATTTATTCATTACAGATGATGTGATTTTTCAACAACAACACAAAACGAAACAACACAAGGAATAGTGTGTTATTGTGTTCTTTTCTTGAGAAACCATTTCATTTTTCAATGCCACAT
The DNA here is from genome assembly GCF_009176505.1 of Sitodiplosis mosellana. NCBI lineage: Eukaryota > Metazoa > Arthropoda > Insecta > Diptera > Cecidomyiidae > Sitodiplosis > Sitodiplosis mosellana. The sequence goes on from NW_022595244.1 coordinate 2,348,895, forward strand.
TTTGTGTTATTCCTTTCTTTTAACTCTTTTTTCCCTATTTCGACTTGTTGCGCATTTTCAGTATGGTGACAGTTGGCGTTTGAAGTGGACGTGAAAAAGAGTCAAAGTACGACCGAATTGAAGGAGAAAAAAATGGCAAGTTGGGCGAATCTTCGGCCGGGCTACTTGAAGATGGTGGTTCAAACACTGAAGGAGAATGTGAAAAAGACATCCACTTTGGAATTGGATGATGACGTGATGACACATTATGGGATGAAGGTGGAGGAAAGTTGCTTGGAAAAGCCCCGCGGTTTGGATTCGTACACCAAGGCCATTACTGCGGCCAGATTGAAAATCGAACGATACACAGCGCAAAAAAAACTGTATCCAATGATTGCTGAAAGCCTGCACGTTGACAACAGTGAAATTGTCACAAATGCTGAAAACGATAAGGGTAAATGTGTGAGAGTGTACGCAGTACCACATAGGCTACTATGTGGTTTTTTTTTCTATTGAAAGAATGATGGTTTACCGTAACAATGGTTTTCATTTCTAGTTGCACAAAAGCGAACGATTCCACTTGATGACGATAACAAGACAGAGCCGACAAAACGATCCAAGTACAAAATGGACAGCGATGTGATTATTATCGGCTCAAGCGGTTCGGAAAATGAACAAGACAACGATGACGACGACGATGCGTCAGAAGATCATTCCAACAACAATGCACCGAAAGGAGAAATTTTGATTAGCGTGCAAACAACACCAATCGTTGAAATCATCTCCGACAAAGACTCGCAGTAGAAACATATTCCAACCGATTTAAGTCGGGCCGTTGAGTTTCAACCGAAAAACATAAATATGTTCAACAATCGAAACTAAAAGACTTTTAAAACATTCATACCATAAAATATAATTTCCACTGTACTATGTAAATACGTCGAAATGAAAAAAAATAAAATAAAATAAAAAATATCCAAAAATCAAATTATCGAAAATAAATACAAATTTCTCAGAGTTTTACCGCTTTTATTTTCTCTTGACAAATGAAGTAAATTGTCAAATGTCAAGCGTTTTTCAAATTCACGCTCGTGCCGCCACAATACATTCAAACGTGCATCTGTCAGAATCTGTCTGTGAGTATACTTTTGCGATATATTTGTTTATGGACAGAACACAAACCATGGAAGAGCCATTGAAATCAAAAATAAAAATAAAAATAAATTCGTCAAGTTCGGCTAGTTCGTCCAAAAGCAAGAAAGATGGCAAAGAAAAGGACGAATTTTCATCTGAATTTCTGCGTGTAAAATTGCGTGAATTCTTCAATCATTCGGATTTCAAAAGCACCCTACAGAAAGATGCCATCAAAGAGATTATGAGAGGTACGGATTTCAAATTAAAAATAGGTATTTATGCTTGTGACTATACTATTTCATGGGTTTGTCTTTGTATGATAAACACAGGAAAGCACGATGTTTTCATTTCGATGCCAACTGGAAGTGGCAAATCGTTGTGCTATCAACTACCTGGTATGCTTCACGACAACAAAATCACCATCGTCTTTTCACCGCTAATTGCATTGATCAAAGATCAAATGGACCATCTGACCAAGCTGAAAATATGCGCTGAATCACTGAACTCGAAGATGACAGTCAAAGAACGCGAGCGAGTCATCAATGATCTGAGGAGCATAAAACCAAGCACGAAATTCCTTTACATCACACCGGAACAGGCGGCAACAGATTTCTTCCGCGGGCTACTTGATTCTATTGTAAAATACAACAAATTAGCTCTAGTGGCCGTTGATGAGGTTAGTGCAAGCTGTGAATTTGAATGTTGATTCGATTTTCTTTCTGGCTAAACCAAGATAAGTTAATTCGGTGGATTTTACAACATGAAGCAATTAGTTCGCTCGTTAGAGGTATAGTTTCAGTAGATGTTTATTTGGCACTGAATTTTCTCTAGAAGCAATTTTTAAACCATTTCATCACCTATTTATTAAAGTATTACGTTGTAAAAATCTAATTTCGATCCTTTTTCTCAATTGACAGTGCCATTGTGTGTCAGAGATGGGTCATCAGTTCCGCAAAGACTATTTGAAATTGGGTCAGTTGCGATTGCGTTATCCTACCATCAAATGGATTGCGTTGACTGCGACTGCATCAAAAGATGTCCGTCACGATGTGTTGAAGCAATTGTCATTGAAAGAGACAAAATCATTCAAAACGCCATGCTTCCGGAAAAACCTCTTCTACGACATAATCTACAAAAATTCCATCCAAGACGACTACATTCATTTGAAAGAGTTTGCGCTCAAGTGTTTGAAAAGTACAACGCCCGATGAAGAATCGAACAAAGCACCGTGTGGAATAATTTATTGCCGAACAAGAGAGAGTGTGGAGCGTGTTGCGATTGGATTGTCAAAGCAAAATGTGGCCACCAAAGCCTATCATGCCGGTTTGAATGACAAAGAAAGAAAGCAAACTCAGGAAGATTGGACCAATGGAAAATTCCCCGTAATTTGTGCCACAAACAGTTTTGGAATGGGAGTGGACAAGTCATCGGTGCGGTTTGTTGTGCATTGGGATGTTCCACAAAACATTGCCGCGTATTACCAAGAGTCTGGCCGTGCTGGTCGTGATGGAAAATCTTCATATTGTCGTTTGTATTACTGTCGTCAAGAGGTGAAGACAATCAATTTTCTGTTGAACCAACAACTTCAAAAGGATCCGGAAAATGTAAAATCCAAGCGTTCGGTGAAAGAATTTGGTAAACTCATCGACCATTGTGAATCACTGCGATGCCGTCACCTGCTATTCTCCCACTACTTTGGTGATCAGGCACCGGATTGCAAAAAACGGCAACTGTGTGATGTGTGCAAGGACCGAAAGAAGGCGGAGACAAATCTTGAAACATTTCATCGATTAGCTATGAACAGTTTTAACAGTAAAATTATGAAGGATGCTGATTTTGATGGCTCAGATTTGTATGAAGGCGGTCGAAATGCAGTTCGCGAAGCCGAAGCTTCGTACTCGGTTGATGATGATGACGATAATTTTGGCAGTTCTTCAAAACGTGATGCCAAAGCGAAGAAAGAAACCACAAATCTCATTCAGAAAGAATTCGAACGGCGAAAGCAGAAAATTGAATTGGCCAAAAAGCTTGAAGAAACACAAACCCGATCGTTTGGCATTCGCATTAGGAGCAGCATTCACACGAGCAAAATTCCAGGTTTGGATGTGAAGAAACGAGAAAGCTATTTGGACTATTTGCTGAAAGCACTCAGAGAGAATGTTGAGAAAGTCACCGAGAAACCACCACATGAATTTAAAGCCCGTGATTTTGAAGATATTGCCGCCGAATTGGAGTACAATTGCTTTACGAAAAATCGAGTGCTCGCGATGTACACAAAAGCAGTCACCGTTGAACGTCTACGCATTGATCGAAGCACCAAAAATAAGGAATTATTGCTGGAGATCAAAAATCATACACCGAAAAAGCGAGTTGCGCATGGCGGTTCCTCCGAAGCGATGCAGAGAGATTTGAACGATTTTATGAAAGAGCATAATATTCAAGCTGATTCAAATAATATAACGGACACACCGAACACAAATAATACACACACAAACGGTAAGTTACACATATTTGCATAAAGCACCCAATTCGCAACAGTAGCGCCACGTGACGTTTATTAATAGAATCATAAGAAAATGCAAACCGTGCACTTGACATTTGTTGTTCTTGTTTTTTTCTCTTTTTTCTTTTAGTGGGTTTTCAGACAGCACGTCAAATCAACAATAAACTCAAAGAGCCGAATCGCATGAAAAAGGATCCACTGACCCAAATGTCGATCAATTCATTCTTTTCCACCGCATCGATTAAACGTGAGCCAGAAGATCATGTGGATGACAACGAAAATGAGGTGGAGAATACGCAACAGGCTAAGCGTCGCAAGGTGGAAAATGAAAGAGTCACCGTCAAAGCGGAACCCATGGAAACGACCGAACATGAGGTGTCATTAAATGTTAAAGGTGAACCGATTGACTATGATTCGGATGCCGGAACTGAAAAAGGTAGCGATGATGAAATGGACACAGAGAGAGTGATTCAATCAAATAATGCGAACAGTGGTGCTAGTGTTGGGCCAACAATCAATAAAAAAACTGAGCAGAACAAAGGCACAGCACAGCACACGCAAAATAAATCAAACATACAAAGCCCGCCAACGAATATGGTAAATGTCAAAATGGAGCAAAATTCTGATGAAGAAAATGACGACACAGATGAAGCTAGTGATGGTGAAGATGATTACTGTGCGAATCGGGTGAATAAACGTCCAGCAAATCGAAGTGAAACCGATCAACAAAAAAAATCAAAATCCACGCATCAAAATGTTGAACCGCAAGTATTAGAACAGAGGCGGATCAAAACGGAGCCGATCGTTGAGGAGGAATTGACGGCAATGGTTGTTGCCCAGCCAGGGCGTTTCGAAGAAAACGTCAAGAATGAGCCTGATGACGAACTAATCCAATCCGATGTAGAAACGGATGATGAAACTCAGTTGTACAACACAAACACATCGAGCACATCGCAGTATCGCAATCAAAATGGCGAACGGCCAGTACAAGATACACGTCAATCAAACGATGATCGATACCATTTTCAAAGAGAACAACAATATCAGCAACCATCGGCATTGAACAGTGATTATCAACAGCCGTCGACAACGCGAAGCAGTTACGATTCATTTGCGTCTGCATCAACAAGTCGTCAAAATGAACCATATATCACCAACAATCATTATCCACAACGTGAAGATTCATTATACACAGTTGGATCAAGATCCACCCGTCAAGTGTATACAGCCGATGGCAAGTCGCTCATACGATTTAATGAGCTCAATGCCGCCGCAGAAGAGCCAACAACTGTCGATCATGATGATGTTGACGATGATCCAGATATCGATTTGGACGATTTGGGCGAAGAAATTGCGAAATATCGCGGCGTTTTAGAGAAGCAATATGAAGAAGACCTTAAGCAAATACAAAACACGAAATTAGAATCGTTAAATCCAACTGCTCAGATGGACTTTATGAGGCGTTTGAATGAATTGGAGAAAACAAAGCAAAAAATTCTGAATGAGCATGTGCAAGAAGCGGCCCAAAAAAACGAAGAAGAACGTGAAAAAGTACGTGATACGTATATGCTCGGTTTATTTGGATTCAACTTTGATTTGTTGAAATTCGATCATCGTATGGGCATTGACTCAAATCAATCGGCACCGTCAAGCTCAAGACGAAACTCCTCGTCGGAAGTCGATGAAAAAAAGAAAGAAAAAATCACGTACAATGAATTCATGGCCAAGTCAAAAGTCAAATCGGAGCACCAGAAGACCATGAAACAACACATTGCCACCTTGGCATTGAACGATCACATTCACCGTATGCAAAATGTAAATAAACTGCATACCGTACCGCAAAAAGTGATTGATAACATCAAAAATGACAAAACCATCATAAAAAATAAGGTGGACCGATATTTGATGCCATATTTCAAAAACGGAACAATCAACGAGCATAACTATAAGGTCATTTGCAAGACTATCACTCAACATCATTTCGAAGCGAACGATCATGGTAAGCGAAAAATTGAAAACACAACAGATTCATTCTTCATTTTTTTTCTAGGTTTCTCTCTCTCTCTCTCTCTTTCTCTCTCTCTCTCTCTCTCTCTCTCTCTCTTTGGAATGACATTGAATGTTTCGTTTACATTTTATCCATTTCAGACTCCGAGTCCATTCGACAACGTGTTGAAAAATTGGTGAAGGCGGCATTAGCAGCCAAAGAGAAACACAAACAAGCCAGACAAGCACCGAGCACCTGAAGACACAAAATATGCTGCTTAAAACATTACCTTCCATTTTCTTTAAGTATTTTTTTCTCTCTCTATTTTGTTATTGTCAAACACCACCGTTTTTTTTATATTTTTGAACATTTATTATTATTGTAGTTGACCATTAATGAAGTCGAAAAAAAACTTCAACACAAAAAGAATATCGTAACGAATCAAATAAAATAAATTTCTATTATTTTCTACGAATATACATACAATAAAAAAACTGTTGATCTGAATAAATAAAAAAAAAATTGAATAATTATCCCATAAAATTTAAAACATTTGTTGCTGGTTGTTCGATCATTTTAAATTGAGAAAAATAAATTGCAAAAATATGTGCCTTCTCGTTGTCATCATCATCGTCGTCCTATTTTCTTGGAAGCTTTAATCTGCTGGTTTTGCGTTATGACGCATTGTTTGCTACGCTCTGATAATATTCAACTAGAATTTTCCACGCTTTTGCCTCCATAAAGCCATCTGGTGGTAGTTCACCAGTTCGAGCAAAATCTGCAGAAAAAATACGAAAAAAAGAATTAATAGGGAATATGTAAAATGTGAGAAAAAACAACGATTCAATGATTATTTAAACTGTCACTCACTTCTCATCTTCGTGCCTGAGATGAATACAAAGTCGTCCTTTCGTTTTGGTTCGAAAAATGCCATTTGCGATGTGGTTTTATCGTAAGCTGCAACGCGGAACGGAATGATTTCGAGCATGTCAAGACCGGGTGCCATTCGAAGAACTCGTTGGCCATGCGTTGCATCGTATAGATCACCGTCTGGATATGTTTCTTTGTTTGGATGTGGCATACCGGCAGGATCTCTGCCCACAATATAGAAATTGGCACCGGCATTCATGCGCGATTTTGCATGCCATTGCACTTCGGTCGGTCCGGCATACATCATGGGTGATGGGAATATGGCAAGCACGGTGTGTTCTCGTTCCAAAACGCCCGAATCAAGCACCGCCTGATGCTGTTTCATGCGAACATCTAACGGCACATCATCGTCCTTTGTCCAGCCACCCAATGGATGCAACAATAAAATCGGATTCTTATAGTTTCGTTCGAGCAATTGTCGACGACAGTCTCTCATTAGTAATGCATGCCCATTGTGAATGGGATTTCGCAATTGGAATGCAAATACGGCGTCAGCATTTAATTCCCTGAATTTTTCACGCAACTCATTCGGTGTTAGGCGATATTCGTCAAGACCGTCATTCCATCGAATTCGTTCGATTACCTCCAAATCGCCACCGATTAAGTACGGACCGGACTCGTAAATCATTTTGATATAAGGGTGTCCACGATCGTTCGTTCCAAATTGACGTGAGCAACGCTCCTCTTTTCGTTGATAATAAATTTCGGCCTTGCGTAGAATTGCAACGGCTTTGCCGTTGTAAAATAGGGAAATTGCACTTGAATCGCCAAAACGCTTTTTGTCTGCTTCCGTACATGATAGAACAATTGGAACCGATTGATTCTCACGTATCGACGGCTCATGCTCATTGCGAATGCAGTCGAAGTGCAACACCTGGAGATACTCTTGTTCACGCATGAAACCACTCAATGGATACGCCCAACCTTCCGACAATATTTGCAACCATTGCAATTCAACGGTGGATATATCCAAACGTGGCAATGTATTCGCTTCAGACGTTACCGCCTCTCGTCGTTCTGACGCCACAAATAATTCGGGAATCTGTAAAGAGCGAAATGAAGTTGCCAAATTCGAAATATGAAAACTTTTTTCGAATCAACAATTGTCAAACAGTCTAAACAATGTGCCACTTACAACTTCAATCTCACGCAAATTCCGTGGAATGATATTTTCCTTCTCCAGAAAATCGATAACGCGATTTCTTGACTCCTGAATTGAGATATCTACGGTTGTTACGACTAAATCGGGGCTTTCGGGCGATTCATATTTCTACACAAGCAACGAGAAAATTGGTTTAATTTCATGCCATTTGATTGAAGAAAAGAGGAAATGAAATGTGTAGTGTACCTGTGATACTCCAGTGAATCCTTCAATTAATCCACCTCGAGCCTTCTTGTACAATCCCTTAACGTCGCGCACCTCACATACATTCAATGGTGTATTGACGAATATTTCGTAGAATCTAAAAATAACAAAAATGAATTGAATTATTTGAAGTAATTTTTTTTCTCAAATCGTTTGAATATTTTAGATTAATTTCCGTTATTTTTCATTCGGATCAACTGTTGTTGAAACTAAACCGCTCAAGAATCACCAAAAACCAACTTACTTCAAATCGGCATCCTTATGAATTTTCCGTGCCATCTCCCGATCATCGGCAAATGGTGAGACAAAGCTGCAAATAGCAATTTGGCCACTGTCGGCAAAAAGTTTTGCCACTTCGGCAACTCGTCGAATGTTCTCCTCTCGGTCTGATTGGCTAAAGCCGAGATTTTTGTTCAATCCCGTGCGAATGTTGTCGCCATCTAAGCCATAGGCAGGAATACCTCTGGACACCAAAAATGCTTCGAGTTCAAATGCAATCGTCGTTTTTCCAGCTCCACTCAAGCCTGTCAGCCATACCGTGCATCCGCGAAAGCCACGGCAAATACCAAGATTCTGTCCTCGCACCTCCCGAGTAACATGGTGTTTCTGTTCAACAACATTCGTTGCGACTTGAAGACACTATCGAGAGAGAGAGAGAGAGAGAGAGAGAGAGAGAGAGAGAGAGAGAGAAAAAGAGTAAACAAACACATGCATAAATTAAACAGGTTAGGCCAGAAAAAATATCTTTTGGCAGAAGAAATCACCGACAAAAGAGTCAAAAGTAAGAAATGAAAAAAAAGCGAAGAGTGTTCGAATGTTGAGTCAGTTATAAAACATTCGCATCTATTTATTCAAATGATTGACTATGCCATTTCCCGTTAAGTTGAACAAACTCTGCTAACACACTTTAATTCATTAGAATCGAGTGGGTACGACGTTAAAATGAGAGCCAGCTAAGAGACTTAATTGACCATATCACGATGCGTGTCTAGCGCTTTGGCTCAGGTGATACAAGTGTTTAGTGCTTTTACTTCGGCTGCAAATATAATATAAATAGCGATCGTTATATGTGTCAATTCTTCAATTCTTCATACTCATGTTTAGACCCGTTCACGATGGGAGAAGACGTTCGAATGCGTTTGCACAGAAATTATTGTAATGAAAAATGAGCACATGCTTAGCAAAATACACAGAAAAATCCATTAACTTAATTTATTTTTGTTGAGATCGTTTAGCTTAACAAAACATGTATGAGCTAAGATTAAGTACCGGCTGGAACTTTCTTCATATGTAAACAAACTCGCTGGATACATGTTCATAAAAAAAAATAGTTTTATCTTAGAGAAAACAAACACCTCACTAGCTGAATGGCCTGAAAGATTTGGATATAATGTGTTGTCGCTACCGCTGCTGCTGTTGTTTACCATTCAATAAGTAATGAAATACGGGAAAGCGGACACGAATTATACGAGAAAAAAAGCCCTCGATTTCGCAATTGCACTTTTCTTTCGTAATACACAACCAAACGACCGCATTTCAGTTTTCAGAACAAAAACGAGTTTTTGCCATTTATACAACGGCATGAATATGTACGTGTACGATACCATCGAACGGTGTGTATTTTCTGTTGGGCAAATGTTACCAAACCAACGGACTTTCTCGACAAATGAATTGGAAGAAAGTAAAAATGGTGATTGCGTCGATGGGTTGTTGGCGCTGCACCGAACGTCTGTGCAAATGTGATTGAAACGAAAAAAAATGTAATAAATAACACTTCGTCTTCGATCTGGCTCATTGCTTTTTCTTTTTTTTCTCACACACATTTTCCCGTGCAATTTTAATTGATATCACATGACAAATAGACGGATTTTTCTTTCTCCGGTTAAAAGTGACACAAACTAATTGATGTCTTGATTTGCATTTGGTATGTATGTATACGTACGAACCTCTGGCGTTGAGCAATTGCAATTATTGTGTTGTAAACAGAATTTCTGTACACGACCATCGATCCCTTGTTTGATATTATTGTTGTTGTTGTTGTTGTTGTTATTATTATTCAAATAGAAATCATCGTGTGCTGTTAAGTTAAGCTTGCAGCGTCGTTTCACATTTAACATATTGAAGTCACTGGTATTTTTTGTTCAACACCACAAAAACACAAAATGATAATTTTAAGATTATCAAAAGAAAAATTATGACACGATTTTTTTTGGTTTTTTTTTTTGAATTGATGAACACAACGTAACAATAAAGCGGATTAGCTACAAGAGTTGTCACTGCTTAACACCTCGCTTTGAATCGAATGACTTTCTCTTCTTTCACTTTAACTGCAAGCAATTTCTTTCGCTTTTTTCTTTGGAAGATTGCGTGCTGTGTGTGTTCGACGACTCGTTGTGCGGTAAGCGAAGTCCAAAGCAACACTGAGAGTCGCTCTGGCTGCGCCAGTCGATTTTAAACAATATCAACAGACACACAAGAAAGAGAGAGAGAGAGAAACAAGAATACAAGAGCACCGTGAACAAACAGTAGGCATTGATGCTAGTTCATTTTCTTTCGAACAAAAAATAGACGTTGGTCGACTCTCTCAAGCCACCACTATTCATACGAACACGAGTTTCAAGTATTGTTGTGAAGTAATATGTTTGATTTTTAATTTGCAATTTAAACTCTTGGAGGAATCTTGGAACTATGTTTGTTTATTACCTACGACTCATTTTCCGTTAACATATTTTCTTTCAGTTTGAGGCCTATGTTTTGGTGTTTGTTTTGGAAATATTCCATTGATCAAAAGGTATTTCTTCGGAATGTCAACTCTTAACTGCATTTTTATGTGTGGAAAATTGATATTATAAGCCATACATTATAGTAAATACCTTATAAAAGTATGCTTTATACAGTTTTGAATTCAAATTTACTCCAAAAAAATAAATTTTGTCTTACGGCCAATTTATGTTGTTCGGGATACATTTAATCCGAGGGGTAAAATGGTTTTTCGTCAGAAGACCAAATTTTTCGATAAAATTTATACCTATCACATAGGAAATTGATGCTAAACTCCATTCCAGCTATTAATAATGTTGAAAACTTCAATTTTTTGCTTAAATTCTCCGCTTTCTCGTCATAAATTTTGATAATAATGACATTTCGAATCAGTTTTCGGTCATACATTTTTTGTTACCTCTCAGATTTTTACCCCTCGGGATAATTTTTTTTTCAAATATCTTGATGTGAAAAAATATTTGAAATACTTTTAACATTATTAATAGCCGGAATGGAGTTTAGCATCAATTTCCTATGTGATAGGTATAAATTTTATCGAAAAATTTGGTCTTCTGACGAAAATCCATTTTACCCCTCGCATTAAATGTATCCCGAACAACATAAATTGGCCGTTACTTATCCTAATTTTGGATTATTTTTACGAAAAAAATCAATTGTACCAAATCCAAACATTCTTCCCTGTTTATGACCTCAGACACTATAAATGACCCCATACACTAGACAAATTACGCTATAACTTTTCAATTTCAAGTTGTATGATGTTATAACTTTCTGATATCTTCAATCTCGTTGAAAAACGCATTTTGAGCTCTTATTTGTCAAAATTGGTTCAAAATAACCCGAGATAATTTGACTTAAAGTGAAAATTTACGTTAGCTGTAATAATAGCCCAAATTACTCGAATTATCGCTCAAATCCGATTTTATCTCATAATCAAGAATATTCCAAGAATATGAAGTTCCATCTTCATTATGAACCATATCTTCTTTAGATATGACAGGTTCTTTCAGTGTCATAGTCACAAAATGACACTCAAATTGATAAATTATCATTTTTTGTCGAATAATTAAATTTATCGCTTTTTATGTATAGCTTACATCAACTCGATGGTATACTCATTTGATCCCCTTTTAATACGCCTTTTCAAAAAATATATAAGATTGTTTCACAAATATTTGAAGATTATTCAAAAATCAAGCAAAATAGCCAAAAAAATGCTCAAAAATACGTATGTATCAAATGATTCAAGACGACAATCTAGTATGATGTTTTAAAAATCATCATATCCAAGTAATTTTAGGATCAGTATTGACAAAAATATGCTTAAAACATGCGGAATGCCGAATGCTGCGTTTAAATTATTGGTTCAAAATGGTATTATTTAGGAAAAAAAATGTTTTCGTTCCATTTTTAGCGATTTTTCTCTTGGCGTCCATATGACCGCACATTTAAGTAAATGTAACTTTTTACTTATTACAGACAAACGGTTAAATCTATCATAAATCGATTGCAATTAATTGTGCTAATTGTTTCAGTGACAACTTTAGTTTAATCATTATTTATTTTGCATTAAATACCTGATTTTTATTCATCCATGTTCGACCCTTCAATGGGTGAACATATGGTGGATATCGACCGTTTGAATAACCAACCATTGTGGAAAAAAATTACTTGAAAATTCAACTATTTTATTTTATAAATCTGTAATCTTTAAAACTCAACTATGAAAAACTGTTGGGGAAATCACTTGGAACCAAATGAAACTGTCCTTGTCTACTGTTGATCGCCTGAAGTGAAAACACTGTTTGAAATGAAATACTGGTTTTGCTCAACATTTATATGCGACAAAAAAAAGAAATAATAACAGCACTGGCAGCAATATTAATAAATAAATAAACACTTGAAAATTATCGTTGGTTTGACAGTCATCGATGACTGTCAATATGAAGATAAACATTAAAAATGGTTTTCACAATAGCTCGACAACTTGTTGGTGAGACACATGCTCAAGCTAGAGATGATGGATTATGTCTCGTTGAGCAAACTTAATCCGAAAGAATCCAAGAAAATAAACCACTTGCAAAATGCTACTTGTTGGGTGGAAACTGCAGTAATAAATATATGAAATGTATGCATGACGACAACACATCAAATATTAATACGTATAGGTACTACACACAACTTTATCGCGTCAGCACTTTGAATTACAAATCGTTATACAGCTCCGAAGCGATGAATAACCATTGATATCATATCAATTGTGCGTCAACTGAGATGTGATACGGTACATATCATATATAAAATCAGATGTGAAACGTTCATTTGCTCCAAATGATTAGCGATTCGTTAATAACTGAGATAAATTTGCGGTTAGTGAGGTAAAATGATTCTGATTGAAATTCAGTTTTTATGTGAGAATTCATATTTTGCACTCAATCAATAGTTAAGTATTTCAGTGCACGACCCATTCTTAGCACACGATTGACAAAGAGAAGAAAAATACGACTGAATCGAAAAGAAAAGAAAACAATAACCATTAAGAGGGCATTGATATTAAAACTCATCGTAGAAATGAGTTCACTGAGCACACATATATCGTTTCAATGCAATCGAGTTGTAAGCATATGGCACCTTTTTTTTCAACCATATCTAGGGCATATGCATTTGTTCGCACGCATATTTTTGCTCAACGAATGGCCCATATGTTGGGCTTCCTTTCATTTTTCGGCAAATTTTGGTGATTTTTCATTCAAACGATACCGAATTGTTTCGAGCGGAAATACTTACTGTTTTCTGCTTTTTAATGATATGATTATTTTCTTCTGACATTGGTGCTGATTTTCTTTTATTCTACGAAAGCGTATGTTTCTGTAGTTACTGTGAATGACAGAAAAATATCTTGTTAATGTTTTACGTCATTTTTGATTCAGTTGTTGCGAGTGAATTCATTTACAATTATTAAAATGTCTCAATGTAAATATACAACAATTCTTTATTTGGTGGAAATTGTCTGAAAACAGAAGGCAAACGTTTGTTCTTCTGTTATTGATATTGTTCAAATTATAAACTCATTAAATCCGTAATAAAAATGTTTGTTTATTGACGTACACGTTTTGTTCAGCCGGACACACAAAATAAAACACCTTTTTTTATCTCCTAATTTTACACAAATATGTATTTAATATTTTACTTTGCGGAGCACAATCGATTTTTCGTGGAATCTCTCATTCTTTGTTGTCCTGATGGCAGACCAATTTTCATTTGAGATTATTTTAATGATAATAATCCGACTAATTATGGAAATTCCACGAATTGTGTAGAGTGGCAAAACTGCCGATGGGCCACTACACAGACGGACAGACAGACAAACAGACAGAGAAACTATTATTTACACACTTCTGCTTAGAAAACGACACAATTCATTCATTACTGATAAATCTGTGCTAAAATACAAACATTGTGCATGCTTCTACTGCGGCTGTTTTCGCTTTGCACTTACTCACACACACATACAGACACGTACGGTGCGTACAGCATGACTTTGACATATCTGTCACATTCTAAACATTTCGTTTTCGAAAAGCTCGTCAAGCCGATGCCGCGCCATCTGTCCGAATACGAGCGGCGACAGTTGCTCATTGACTGGAACGTGATGTTGAATGGATTTTTTTGATTTTCACGGGATTCATCATTGAATTACGTAGATCGGCTATTGAAAATGGATTCAGTTGATTTCTCTTTCCCTTACAATATCAGTTTAAAAAGTGCTATCGACTGCATCATTTACTTTGCCATTATGTAAGCGGGGCGGGAATCAAACAAGCCGCTATTTGTCTGATTAGACCGTTTTAAGCCAAAGTTACCAATGCGTTATCAACACTAACGGATTACACTTTCGTAATGTCGTCTGATAAGATAACCTTTACAGAGCGTGCATTTGCACGTAAACTGGGGGTACACCATTGACACGCAACAAGCAAAAACAAATAGCAGCCGATAAACTGTGAAACGAAAACAACAAACAAAATTGAAACCACTGCAAATGTGTATTTTGAGGAAGTTCAACTTTATTCGATTGATTGATATTGATTGGCGTCGCACCAGCGACTTTGATACAAACATCATTCGAACAACAAGAAGATTGAGAAAGAAAATAGTTTACAATTTACAAATAAAGTACAAAAATAAATGGTCGAAATATTCTACATGCCTAAAATATTTGAAAATAATTGCTTATTGGATGTTGAACATCTTCAAAAAATTATGACTCTGAGGCGTACAACAGGTACACCGCCGATATTGATCTACTAACTTCAACACCTCTCTAAAATCTTAACATTTTTTTTTATTTTCTCTAATTTTCTACAATTATCCGATCATTACGATCTAATTCATCAAGTACTCTCAAGTTAGACAACAATTAAAACTACGTTCTCTTTCTGCATGTTTTTTTTGCCCAAATATAGAAGATGTAAACTGCATGCAACAACAACTGCTTTTTTATGTAAGAGTTAATCTAATGATCCAGAATGCGCATGTTGCCAGACACGATTTTGTTTTCCAGAATGGCGCCTGCTGGAATATCGATTCGGTCACCGTGATTTGCAATAATGATAACCGTTCCCTGTTTACATAAAAGCAAAGAAGAAAAACAAGGAAGATAAGATTAGATTAGATTTTCTTTTTTGTCGATTTGCATGATAATTACTCTCAACGAAACGCCTCGGCCGAATGTCACATCGCCAGACACCGTCAAATGATCCAATTCAATGATGTCAGGAATATTGGCGAATCTTTAGAAGAGGAAAAAAAGTGTGAACTATTTAGTTGACCCTGACTCAAACAAACTCTGACGAAATGAAGACAATCACCTTGATAAGAATTGTTTGACTTTGCTGAAATGATTGTCGCCAAGTTTAACGAGCGGAGTCGTTGGGAACATACGTTGTGGTGACATAACCAATGAGCCGCCTTTGAGACTGTACAGATTTGACATGACCAACAACAAATCGGAGGTTTTTTTGACGGGCAAGAACCGAGATCGTGGCACATTCACACCAATTGCACCTTCGAAGCATTTCATAGCTGCACCGACAGCGGTTTCCAATTGAATTACACGCAACCCATTGTCCAACGTCTTGTTGTTCACGATGATTTCCATGTTCAATTTTTTGGCATTCAATACGCTTTCGATGGATTTCAATGAGGCCCACAAATTGTTTGTGTTGAAAAATTTGAACGTTTTCACCGATTTAAAGTCATCGACGTGTTCGTTTGGCACTTGAGCGATTTCCAATAGACGCAATTTGTTTTCGTATTGAATCAACGTACCACCTTTTACGTCAGCACGAGTTTTATCTGTCACTTCCATCACGAATTCAATTGGTTTGCCCGATTTTTCGCCCAGCAATTTATTGAGAATGTTTAAATCGACGGTGGCGCCCAAGTTATCGATATTCGACAAGAAACAGTATTCACGGCCCTCTTCGATGAATTGACGCAACAATCCCGAGTTTTGGAACGATTCGTAGAAGTCACCGTGACCTGGTGGATACCAACTAAATCGGAAACAAAAAAATACCATCAGAAAATGGTTCAGAACAAAGACAAATTGTGAGAACCTACGCTTCCATATCATTTTCAATGTTGTAATCCTTGGCAATCGGCAACATGGAGTCACGTGAGATACGTGGGAAGCAACTCTGGTTGAATGTGTAGATCTTGACTTGGAAACCTTTGTACTTGCGGATAATTTTCTCCGTGTCTTCGTCCGTGTTGAATGAGTTCATTAGCACGAGCGGGACATCGGCGTTGTATGTTTTGTTCAATGTCTCAATTTGTTGCACCGTTAAATCCAGAAACGTCAAATCGTTACGCACTGGGATCACACTTTTTGGCCCATGGCATCCCATGGACGTACCCAAACCACCATTCAATTTGATGACAACCAATTTGTTTAGGTGCTCACGAATCTTTGGGATTAAAAACAGACATTTCAAATTGAGTTAATTTTTTTGTTTATACATAAATATTTAAATTGAATAATAAATACAACATTTTCTTTTCGATTCGGAGGTGATCAGAATCTTTGTGTCTATGTAAGGCGAATCATAGAATAGAAATGCCCCAAGCAAAACGATTTAAACAAACGCAGCAAATTAGAAATGCATTTGAACTCAAAATGTAATCTACTTACAGTGTTTTCATCCTTTGGAGCGGTGAGTGTTGCATAGTCTTGGACAGCATTTGCGGGTAGTTTTTGAATTTTATCCCATTCAACACTTGGACCCTCTTCCTGCAGGAAACGACCAAACAAAGCGGCAAACCGTTCCATCTCATTGTCATAGAAGTTTTTTTGCTCATCAGTTTTCAATGTGTTCAAGAGAGTTTTCAGTTCAAGTTCGAAGTGCATCAATGCGTCGCGTTTGGTGACTTCATGAAACTCCTTGGTGTCGGATGCATTGCGTTGGTGGCCGCGAACCTACAAAAGAACATACAACTCGTGATTAGTTTAAACAAACCAAAAGCACGTCTTCACTTTTTCAAATCAGGTGTTTCGAGGGGAAAAAAGTCTATCATCATGACTAATTGAATTTACCGTTGCACTTCATCAATGTTGAGTGTAATTTTTAAAAACGTGACATAAAAAAATTACAATCTATCAAATCTGAATGGATTTTAATGGCTAATATCATGCATTTCAGCCGTTGTAATTGAACAACCTCGATAATGGCATTATCATAATGGTTCTATTCATTATGGAATCTCATCTTTTTCAAAGCGATAAAAAGTTGCACTCTCTAAATTATCATGACTTGTCACCATACTTTCTTCATGTAATACAAAGAAATCAGTACAAGATTCGTTCAAATATAATAATCATTTAAGTCAATTGAAAAGGAAAAAATATCAATGTAATTTCGAAATTTCAAGAGAAAAAAAATTCAAAGCCGATCGTAAAATCGGTTTATATACAAAATTCGTGAAAATAGAGCACTGAGTATATCGAACACATCTTCGAACCTCAATTATCACTGACGTCACAATCGCAATGTCAAATGGCATCGCAAAGGAAAAAATATTCTGTTCAACGTTCAATGGTTAACTGGTTTAAGGAGATATACCGATGTGCACTGGACGATAGGCTAATTAACTGCTTTTTTCACTTTCTCGGACTTTTTTTTTGCTCATTTTAACAGCTTTTTCTACTGTTTTCATCTAGCTTTTTTTACTTGAAAGCAAAAATTTTTCACTTGCAGAATCTTCCACAACTTATCAGTATTTAACGGCCCTGCACCTTGATCTTGCTTTTATGAGCTAAAACAATTGCGTCGTAACTATCTAATTAAACGTCATTCATTTAACTATTAATTCTAACTTAACTTAACTTAATTCTAACTTAGATACTCGTTTCAAAACAGCATCATTCGACTTGTTCGAGAAAACTATGTTGAATAAACACACTCGATTCGATTTGGTTTGGTTTGAAAAAAGCGGCTAATCAAATATTTGGTTCTGAAAGTCGATCGATTTCAGAGAAGTCATTTCGATTGTTTTTAATGGAAATTTTCAACAACACAATTGTGATTTATCAAAAATTGTTAACATTTTACATTGATCTATCATTGATAACATTCGTTCAAAAATATTTCTTCTATCGAATGGAACTTACTTGGCTCATCAAAATATCCAAAGGTCCTGGCATTTTGTTTTAGAAAATTTCAAGTATTTCGGTAGCGAAAAAAAGTGTAAAAAAAAGTTTTCTTTAGAATTCAGCCGGATCAAAATCCCGACTACAACAATAAATGACCGAAATACTTAAAATTGTAAATAGAAAAAAAATTGCACTCAACAACATATGCGACTTAAATTGAAAAGAATTAATGTGAAATAAATCGTTAGCACTCGATGTGAATTGTGAGTGTTCTGGAATAAAGTCGACACTTGACTGGATGCCGTCGGTTTGTACAACTGTTGAGCTTGGCCTGCCGACGAAAGCGAGACATATTCGCGGTGTTTGTGCCTATGTTAACAATAATTCTTATCGAAATATATGATTAGTATTTGTGATGGTTGTCAATCCATTGGTTTGTGTTCAACCCGATAACGATGAGTACACACAGATCAGTAGAGCGGAGGAAAAAAATACACACATGAAACAGAATTTTTTTTAATAAGTGTAATCATTATTTGTCTACTGTCGATTATGGTTTCGAATGTGCTGTTTCGTGGCAATATTGTGATACACTGATTATTCCAGTAAAATATTCCATTTGGTATGATATGTAGTGGAAAATGTGTATGTATGTGCGTGTAAACAATATGGTATTTAAAATTCTATTCATTGTATCGGTCTTATCATAGACACAAATACTTTTGGACCAAGTGATAAGCTCACGAGATCTACTGTATTTTTCATTAAAATTCACTTCCTTGGCTCAGTTCCTATGTGATGGCCGTTTCATAGTACATCAACCCTGATCACCGTTTTGTACGGTGATCTAGACTCTGACTTACGATGTTTTGAGCATGATAACAATCGAAAATGAAGAATTTCGCAGAGTACACCGTACATACAACATTTAGGCGACAGTAAACAGTTGAACAGCTGATGATTCAGCATTTCAATTGTATGTGCTTCTAATTGAGGAACTAAGCAAAATGTTTTTCATTGTAGAGGTCATGCAAAATACTCTTCAAAATCGTCATCGAGAATACGCTAAATATAAAATCGCATCAAGTCCTTGCCGACAACGATATAGAGATTGAGCTTTAGCGCCCATTCAATCTTCCTGTGTGCTTAACATGTGACATATAAATACACAGCCGTTCACGTGCAAACAAACGGACAAGTGCGTGCCACACATAGATATATATGCTAAACTGGACGACGACGACAACGTCACCGCGTCATCATCATCGTAGCCGTTTGCATCAACATCCACACACACACACACCTATCTTTAGTGAATGAATGCGCTGTGTATGTATAATAATTGTATATTTATCACACGCATAGATCATGCTATCATGCTTACTGGCAAAATATTTCTATATTCGTTATGTTTGCTATAAATATCCAATCGACAATAAAAACATACACGGTGAAATTTACGATTTGAATTCTTGATTGATCAACTTTTCAACCAGCTCGAGTTACTATGCCAATATTTCCGCATTTCTATTCTCGCAATACGAAGTAAGAGCTGCTAAGGAGGATTATTTGCGCATTTTATGACACTGTTTTGATTTTTTTCTGCTTTTTTATTACGCAACATTTTCAAAATCGTTGATGAATTTAGATAAATAGAAAACATTCTTTTGACAAAATTTTCTCATTTTGTTCATCGATGAGAAAACGTTGCGATGTTATACGGACTCTTCAAAGAAGGACAAATCAAGGGCATCCGAAGAAATAGAGCTCAATTGTTTGTATTACTACGTCATGTACAACGACTAGATTGCTGAACATTTATACAACTGTGACTAGAACACTAAGCTATTTTTAAAACATTCGAATTATTTCAAGTGCTTCAGTCACTCACTGAATCTCGGACATATATTAAAATTTATTGCACCAACTCAATAATCAATCACTGCAATGAAAAATATTCTAAATTAAGATGTAACCAACCTTTTCTTCCTTGGGAACTTCGAGCATATTGACAAATTAATTTGACTTTGTACTTTGAGCGTTGAACAACAGGTAGAACAACTGAATTTGGATGCGGAAAAAGAATCACGCAATTTCACTTAATGTTCTTATCACACACAAAGACACGATCAATACCTTTTCAACAAATTGCTGAGACGAATTCTTTTTTTCTAAAACTCTCACAGCTGATGCTCAAAAAACCATATCAAAATGTATCGCGCTACGGTTTGTGCGTATCAAATTGATTTGAGATTGAAATCGGTTTGATGAGATGCAATAATTTTGATATACTAGCACAGTTTGAGCGAACGTTGTTCTCTCTCCGTTAGATAAACGCCGACAATTTGTTCGTTCGCGACACATGCACAAGTGCAAGACCTCCGAATGATAAAAAAACCGCAAATATTTCTGCGCTGTTCATATGTATTTGTGCTGTGAACACTGTTGAACTGTCAAATGCGCTATTTTTCTTTCGAACATGAACGAATTGACATTCGAAGTTGGAGTCCGTTGTCAAACATCGAATACAAACCAAAACAAACGAAAAAATTGTGTATGTAGAACAATTCATCACCTGGGTATTTTCACACGGCATCATTTCACAATGGAAAATATGTTGACCTATTCAATTCAAGTAAAACACACTTGTTTTGTTGCTCATTTTTCAATGATTTTATTTATTTAATAACACGTAAACAATGAATATATAGATTTATGGAGATTTACAGCTGTTTTGCCTGAAGAAAAATGGCATTTTGAGCGTGTAATGTATTTAAAAGTTTTCTCGAAAAAAAAATTTTTTGGTTTTTGATTTGCACACGAATAACGGTACAACAATTTGGTTTCAATGACTAAAAAATGACATATTTTTAACTTCGACAGAATTCGATTCAGAAGCCAGACTATAGACGAGTTGTTGAACGTGGAAACAATAATATTAACGTTAAAAAGAACAATAAATCTGTGGTTGAATTTCACATTTAACTGAAGTTATCACAGTGCAAGTAAGCTATCTCCAGATGTGCATGTCCAAAACTAGACCATTTCAATCAGATGTCCACTAAAATGAAAGAATATGATATGCAATTGAATAATTTAACTCGATGATGTCGAAATACTAATTCAAAATAGATTATTCGTTGGAATTCCTCACTCTTAGAACGGGTTCGCCACGTTTGGCTGCTTCTAATTCGGCCTGTTCAATTTTTTCAGCGCGTAGTTGCAATCGACTCACTTTTTCTGGATTTTTTACACCACGCGATTCACTCTCCTGTCGCCTACGTTCGGCGGCCTCGACTTGCATTTGACGTCGAGCAGCCTGAAACAAAGACAAAATTTACATCAATTAACAAGTCGAAAAAAAACCTATCGAAACGAACAAAGAAGACTAGATTCCAACAAATCTTTGTTTACACACCAAATCTGGTTGAACAACAACAGTTTCTTCTCCCTTGAAGCATGATGAGCACGCTGTACCCATTTTCTTTCGATTTTATCAATAATTTCACAATCAACGATATTGAAATAAAAAATCAAAATAAGCGCAAAAACACTTGTACGACCTCACTTATTCATACTTTATTTACATTTACACAGAACATTGTATCTTTTATCAGCCTGACTACTTGCACTTTTCGTTGGAATGTCATCACAGATTAGCGTTTAGTACACGTTATCAACTTCGAAAGCGCTTGCAATGCTTCAATTAGAGAGAAAATCGAGAAAATCGAGAAAAAAAATCAGAATTTCATTGCTTTTTATGTCATTTAAATAAAATTGTAGAAGAAAACCATTTCAAGATTATTTTACGTCGCAAAATAATGAATATCTGCTTCGAAGTAGATACGGTTCTGTTTTCTTCGAAAACGTTTAGTACATTTGACAAGACTTTAGTTGACATGATGGCGCCATCTGCCATTTTGCCACTCGGTTGCAGATATGTCATTTTGTCACAGTTGGCAGCAGTGCATTGAAATTAGACTTTTTTCTCACGCAAAAGAACTTGGGACGTCGAGAAATTATTTAACTAAAAATAATTTAAATCAAAATGTTGTCAAGAGCTAGCGTGTTCCAAGGTAAGTAAACGTATCAATTCTAAAGAATTCCAAAACATTTGGTGTGAATGGCTCACATGGCTCGGGTGCGATTGTGATGGGTAAGATGTGATGTTGGTGCACACCATTCCGGCAATGAAGTTTATGTAATCACTATTGGTTATGGATGAAAAAAGGCAAATGACAGTCACCCCATTGATATTGAGCCTTCTTAGTGAAAATATTTTCGAACATCTGAAATTTTCTATAAAATCACGTGAAACATTTTCAATTTTTTCAATAAAAATGTCATTTTCAATATTTCAACAAAAAATCTAGTTCGCAAGCCGATCGCTCAATTGGTCCGAGCAACCAGCACAACATCATCAACCTCATCAGCTGCTGCCGCAGCTCCAGCTGAAGTTGGTTACCAGCGTCCAGTTCGTCAAATCGAAGCAGCCCCAGTTCGCTATGGATTCATTCCAGAAGAATGGTAAACTACTTATAACCACTGTCACATTGACATTGAAACCATGCCACATCTAATGTTATTGTTGTTGTTATTTTTCATTTGTGAAGGTTCCAATTCTTCTACAAGAAAACTGGTGTGACTGGTCCATATGCTTTTGGTTTTTCATTGTTCACCTACTTGGCATCGAAAGAAATTTATGTCATGGAGCACGAATACTATGCTGGTCTTTCGTTCGCCGCCCTTTTGATCATCGGTATCAAGAAATTGGGTCCAGGTGTTAAGAAAGCATTGGACGCTGAAGTCGATCAAATTGAAGCCGACTTCGAGCAAGGTCGCAAAGATGAAGTGGCCAATCTTGAAGATTTAATTGAACATGAAAAGACCGAACAATGGCGTGCCGAAGGTCAATTGATGTTGAACGATGCCCAAAAGGAGAATGTTTCATTGCAATTGGAAGCCGCTTACCGTGAACGTTTGGCTCAGGTATTCAATGAAGTGAAACGCCGTTTGGACTATCAAGTCGAGATCCAATTGGTTGAACGTCGTGTCAAACAAAAGCACTTGGTTAACTGGGTATCAAACAAAGTTCTTGGCAGCATCACACCCGATCAAGATAAAGAAACATTGTCCAAATGTATCGCCGATTTGGGCGCTTTGGCTCCAAAGTAGAACAAATTAAATAAGATGGTGTCTACTTTTACTGTATAAAACTTTCCGACATAGAAATCCATACGAATTGTTTCGAGAATGATTGAGAGAAAAAAACACTCTGTATTTGTTTCAAACATCAAACTGAAAATTTTTGCCGAATAAATTCGAATCAACAATCCAAATGATTCAATAAAAAAAAATGAGAAAATAAATTTTTACGCTTTTTATTTCATCCATTTGTAACGATTGGATACATATATATTGTCATCTTATGTGGATTTTTTCAATAAAGGTATAACTACAACTGAATTTTTCGCCTCCTTAATTCGCCACCATCGACCCAATCGATGCTCTTGCCCAACGGCCGCTATCAACTTTGTGCCATCATTTGTGAAGGCCAAACTGTTTACAAATCCACGCACCGGCACTTCGAACAACAACGTTATGTCCCGATAATTTTCACCCAACTTCCATAGACGAATCACTCCATCGCATGACCCTGTTATAAATATTGGACAATTTTCATTATTGACATTTAACTCTAGCTTTTTCTGCTTCATTAACATAAATATTCCATGTTTTTTCCCCTCAAAATTCTGATAAAGAAAACCCTTACCTGAAGCAATGACATCTGTGTTGATCAGAGTTGCAACTGCACTGATCCAATTGGCTTGATCGTTCTCTTCGGATTTCCCATGTGCTAACTCCTTGACACTCAAAGGCTTCTTTTTCATGGCACTCCACAGACAAAGTGTTCTGAATTGAGATCGAAACAATTCAAGTCATAACATTAGTTGAAATGCTTCTTTGAGTGGCAACTCGGATTAAAATGGCACTAAATACTAACCCATCATCTCCAGCCGAAATGAAATTCTCTTCATTGATCAATTTAACTATATCGATGCTCCCACTGTGGCCATTATACACGAGCTGCGATTCTTCTACTATTTTCCAAATACGTACACTACGATCCGAACCTCCAGCAGTAATGGCACGCTCTCGCGACAATGCATCGATGCTTGTTAAAGCTGATTGATGACCATAGCTTAAGGAATTTAAATCATTCATTAGACGTTTTTTATTTATTTTCGACCAATTTTCTGGCTTTTTTTTTTAAACTGGAATTTTCTCTCGTTATCTTTTTTGTCTCGTCAAACGTTAAGAGAGTCGAGTCTTGGTTCAATTCAACTTACAGTGTTTCCACGTATGCCATTTCATCGAGTGACCAGATTTTCACCGAACGATCTTTGCTTGCCGAATACAAATCGTGTGTATCCTTGCGAAATACTAGCGATGTGACAATGTCACGATGACCTTTGAACGTTTGAAGATGTGTTAATTTCTCGCAGCACCAGATTTGAATGTACGGGCTCATGTCTCCGATAGCCTAAAAAGCGAAAATTCGTTAAAATTGTTGAAAAAAATCAATAAAGGACTGTTATTCCATACCAAAAATTTGCCATCAGTGGAGGCAGCTAGTGTATAGGTTTGCGGTCGACGCTTCTTTTTACTATTCTCCACTTCATCTACACTTTTTCCCACATTACAGTCAATATTGCCGACCACTTTCATACTTTCACAGTCCCATTTCAGCACGATGGCCGATTTGTTGCCAGTGAACAGGAATTTATTGTCAGCAGTGAGGCAAACACATGTCACGGGCAATTGGTGTAGTTTATGCTTCACTTGTACTATATTTTTATCGTCGATGCCCGTGTATTCGTTGGCAATTTTTCGTCGAAGTTTTCCAATGCTATCCAAATATTCGTCCGTTAATCGCCGTGACACATTATTTTCTAACAGTACTTGATCTTCGGCTCGGCTTTTCTCCTCTTTTTCAATCTCCTCCAAGTACATTTTTGCCAATTTCAGGCGTTTATCCTGTGGAGTTTCGGCAATTTCTTCATCGTCTTCTTCTTCTTCGGAAAAATGTACACTTGCCAAATTCTCCTCATCTTCGTCGGAACTGTGAATCTCTTCATCGTCTTCGGTTCGATCGATTTTTGGCAATTTTGGTACTTCATTCTTTTTACCAAATTTACTATTCAACGGAACCTACAATTGGAACACACACACTGAGTAAACACGTTCATAGATTTTAAACTGACAACATCTTACCTTGCGCTTCTTTGAAGATTTTGGCTTTGATTTCAGGAAAAATGATGATGAACTCATTTTGATGGGATTTTATGCGATATTACCTTTGAAAAATGAACAAAAATTACAACAATCTCATTTAGAACGTTTAAAAATCGAGCGGAAAATTCAATTTGGTCAAAGAAATAATCAACGAAGGTTCCGCAACACGTGTTTACATATAGCAATGTTCGTGTATTGCAGCAGTTGACGGCTTTCAGTGTTGAATGTGACGTTCGAAAGTGAGCCGCTGCTGCTTTCGAACATGAAGTGTCAGCTCATTTGACAGTTCACTTGTACTTGTACTTGTATTAGCGTCGAACTGAAGATTGAAGTAGAATGCAAAATCAAATGGATTGGACGAAGAAAAGAGGATAGAAATTTTAACAAAAAAATATTTTAGCTAGGCTAGTTTTAGGTACAGACATTGCTTTTGTGGAAATGACACAAATTTAGAAGAAAATTCGATATTTCATTGAATCTCCGTTTCTTTGTATGTTATACTACCAACTATATCCTGTTCTATAGAAATGTTAGAAATTTGATCACACGTTTTTCAAATAATACGTCAAGGATTGCATAATAAAACTACCAATTTGTCGCATTTCGATTAAAGCATTCTGAGTTTATTACTTCTGTTTAACTTTTTTGTATATAAACGTGAGCCCAATTTTATTGGAAATTTTGAAAAAGTATTTGTTCAAAAGGTCGCATTGCTTGGTTCTTTATTCGATTCTATAAATGCCTTTTGTTGAGATTTATTTTCCTTTTGCGGCGGCAAGACGAGCTGAAACATCATCCCAGTTGACCACATCAAAAATGGCATCAACATAGTTCAATCGCACATTTTTGTACTGCAAGTAATAGGCATGTTCCCAGACATCAATGCCCAACAATGGAATCAAACCTACATCAAGAACATTTTTTTAGAAATGGACATGAGTTCAAAACATTCAAAAAAGAAATATTGCTATACAAGCTGAAAAGAAAGTCCGAAAACTCACCTGTGGTGGCTTCCAATGGATCTTGATTGAAACATGTTGCAATTTGAATTTGGTTATTCTTCTTGTTGAAACCAAGCCATCCCCATCCCGAGCCTTGTACGGCAACGGTTGCGGTGGTGAATTCTTTTTTGAAATTTTCAAAGCTGCCGTATGTCTTTTCGAGTTCACTTTGCAACGCACTCGATGGTTTGGACTTGTTCGGGCTCAAATTCTTCCAGAAAATGGTGTGATTGATGTGGCCACCGCCATTGAATTTCAATGTACCTTGCAACGCAATTATCTTCGATGTGTCATTCTTCGAAACGGCATCTTTCAATTGCTCTTCGGCGGCATTCAAATTGGTAATGTAAGTTTGATGATGTTTTGTATGATGGATTTCCATGATTTCCGCCGAAACAATTGGCTCTAGAGCCTTGTAATCGTAGTCCAATGCGGGCAATGTATGCTTTTGCGCTGCAGGCAATACACCGGCAGAAAATACATTGCGACTGCATTTCCAGATCGGAAAAATTAAACCAAATTCAATTGAAATTCTTTGGAAATGCCAAAAAGATAGGCAGTTTTATGTGTTTATTGTTACCTGACAATAGCGGGAATTCGTCGAGCGAGAAACATTTTTGTTATCTGTACGTGTGCCAAGTGCAAAGAAAAATGGAAACTTATTATTCAATTTTTTTTTTTGCAAATCGAATGAATGACATCCGAATCTGAGCCGCTCTTTCGAACATGAAACGTCAGTCGATTTGACATTTCAACTAAACCGACACCGTATTGTTTATTGTAAATTTGGGCTGCAGACTAATTACAAGCTGTGTTTTTTAATTTATTTTGAAGAGTTATTTGGAAAAATGCCAACTGAAAACAAGAAAAAAAAATCGAAACATGATGAAAAGAAATCATTGCTTTCGGTCAAGAGTGAACCGGAAGACTTAAAACCATTGGAACATTATGTGGACGACCGAATTGAGCTTATCAAGCAAATATTTGACTCACTCAAAAGTAAAACCATCGAATCCGTCATACCGGAGTTTTTGCAGGTAATGAACTGAAATTGTCGAAATATTTGAATCTTTTTTGAGAATTGGATTCGTTTAATAAATCATCTGGTGTTTGGTCGGTTAGGAAAAATCGATTGAAGAAATCCAAGAAATTTGTCTCGAAGAGATATTGGGAATATCAAAGAAGCGCTTGTTGTCCATTATCAATGCAACTAAATGCCCCACAGACACGGAATCTTCTGACTCTGGCTCTGATGTGGAAAAAATCGAAGGTAATTCATGATTTGAAATATGAAAATGAGTAAAATCAACAATGGCATGTCATATTTTCAGAACACATTTCGTTGGAGGAAATCTCATCCGACTCAAACGATGAGTTGAGTAAACCACGGAAGAAAAAGAAACGTGAACCCAAAAAAGGTAAATATATTTTCAATTTATTTCATTTCAGTGCCACAAAGTGGCAAGCACTTTGAGTGGTGTTTCATATTTCGAATTTTAATGTTAATATGATGTCGTTGCTATCAATGATAGCCTATTTATTTGCTTTTGGATGAGTAAAATTCAAAGCAAGTCAAACAAAATGCATACTTCCCTTGAATTTTAATTGATTTCTGTCTTTAAACCCTTGGCTTCATTTAGAGACCAAACCAGGACCGGCCACTGAGAAACCGGCTGTGCAAAATGGTCAAGGTGAGAAGCAATACTCGGTGTTGGAACTATTGGAATTACAAGCACGAGCTCGAGCGATTCGATCTCAACTGGCACTTGAGCCGGTCACAAAGATTGAGTTAAACGATTCGGATGATGAGCCAGAGAACAAAGATGAGGGAAAAGAGAAGCCAAAAGATAAAGATAAAGATAAAGTGAAGGAGAAGGAAACAAGAATTGAGCCAACTGCGAGTGTGTCGCAGAACAGTAGCAGACACCATGAGAGAGAGTCATCAAAGGCGCTAGAGGATGAACCAAAAGTGCCACCCAGTCGGCCTGTTCGTCTAAAGCGAAACTTCCGACAGAGACAAATGGAAGGATACGAATCTGATGAAAGCCACTCCGTAACTGAAAAGGAAGCAGAGGACAAAAGTGAACAACCGAATGATAAATCCGAAGCTCCCGAAAAGCCAATTGAAAAAGAGAAATCACCGGAAAAGGAAAAATCACCCGAAAAGGTGGTTGAACCAGCTGCTGTCCATGATGATGATGTGGTGCCAATAATAGCCGAGCCGGAAATTCTCTGCATTTCAAGCAGCGACTCCGAAAGTGACGAGAAGAAGGAAAAAAAGAAAAGCACGGCAAAAAGAAGCTATATTACGATGCCGGTGATTGAGAAAGAAGATCGACCACCGACCGAAGATGAGCTGTTCTTGCAAAAGATTAAGACAAAATCGGAGGCACAAAAAAAGGCCGAACGTAGTTTGATGATAACCGGGGAAATGAGCAGTGAAGCTCAAACGAATGAAATCCCAGAGAAGGAAGCTCAAATGAAATCATCGGAAACAAAGAAACAAGACGAAGAAAAGGAACATATTGAAATGGAAGACGGGGAAATCATTGAAGAGGATGAAATAGTCGAGATTCCAGAAAGTCCAGAACCTCAACCAGAATCCGAACAGAATTGTGATGAGAAAGAAACACCAGATGATGCAAAAGAAAGTGAGTCTCATAATACGTCAATGCAAGAGACTGACAAAAGCCATGATGATAACAGAAGTTCTGATTCTGAATCGGATAGTGATGGATCTAGCAGTAGCGGGAGCAGTGCCAGTGAATCAGACAATAGCGGAAAGAGAGCACAGTCCCAAGCGAGTGAAAAGTCAAATGTCGACGATGATGATGAAGACATTATCGATTTGGGCAAAGACGAAGATCTCGATTTTGAACAGCTTGACATGAATACGTTCAATGATGAACCGAAAGAAGAGGGGACAACGATCCGACGAACACGGAGTAAGGCGAAAACCACGGATAAAGATCCATCACCTGATGTTGATCCGAAGGTAATATTTTTATTCGAATTTTATTTCATTTGAGAATTTTTTTCACCGAAATTCATCTTCAGAATCTACAAAAAAATCGCACACTTTTCAAAGAAATGTTTTTAAAATTGATGAATCCGTTCCAAAACGTTTCCAGGACGAATCATGGGATAAACGATGGTTGCGTGGCAACAAAGTGAGTAAGGTTTTGGCAACGAGTCGCTTGGCCAATAAAGTGCGGAGTAAAATCAAGGAGAAGAAAACGAAAACGAAAATCACACAACAGCCAGAAGAACCGGAGCCACCAAAAGAAACGGTTCCAGTGGAACAGCCAAATGTTGAGGTTGGCAGCGTTGAACATTACAAAGAGTTGACCAAGCAAAAGTGAACGACAAAAAACCCATTTTCGAAACATTTTATCATTCAAAATTGTCTAACACAATTTCATATTCAATTGCATTAAAAACTGTACGAGAAAGTATCAAATAAAATTATAGATTTTACAGCTAAAGTTTATCGTATTTATTTTTATCGTTTGTCAAAATTGTCTTTCATAAAATAAAGTGCTGACTTGACTACTTGTGACTTACAAATATGGCAAAAAAAGAAGCCTGAAATGAAGCGTTTAAAGTGGTATGAGTGCTGAAAATTCGGTAAGAATAAAGACTGTTCGATGTTCGATTGAATACTGCTTTCGTTGTACTACTCTATCGGGGTTTGTGATTTCCATCAGTTATTGCGCCAATATCATCGCGAAATACGATCGTAAATTTCAAATATGGATAAAAAGTGAGAGAGGGAGAGAGAAACAAGTGATAACATTTACCGAAGAGATTGCTCAGTGCAATTGGATCGGAAAAGAAAGAGAGAGAGTACACCAAAACGATTGGCGACTGGCAGTACAATTTTTACACGATTTCTCAAATGTATAAGCATATACACAACGAAAACGAACAGTATCGACTCGATTTGCGGAATCTGTGCACAGCGCTCCAACCATTGCCGTAGATTGTCCAAGCAGAACGACGCAGCAGCGAGTCTTCACTGTGTGTCATCGCATTTTATTGGTAAAATTTCATATTTTTCTTTCCATATTTTGTTTTCACTGAAGTGAGGAAAAAAAAGTTGTGTATGTGTTAGTGCATGGAGGCGAGGTACTATGATTTTCGAGCACCTCCGAATACTATACCGTACAGCACATTGTCATTGCGCGTTGTGTGTATGTGAAGCAAAAAAAAAAATTTCCCCATGTACAAAATGCCGAAATGAAAAATATTAGTTAAATGCCGACAAGAAAAAAAAAGTAAATAAGTTTTTCGGGTGAAACGGAAAGAGAAAGCGAATGCACAACCGAAATGGAAAGTGTGCGTATGTGTACAGTGTACACACGAATGAATGAATGAGGGATGAAGTGACGGTGTCGGTGGCTACGGCGACAACGGTTACAGCAGCAGCGGCGGTGGTGGCGGAGGCGATGTGGTGGTGAGTACACACAATGCCGAAGGAACAAAAAAAAGAAATAGAATGTGAATTACAGCGGGCATCCGACAGTTAGTTGTTCATGTGTGGCATGAGCGAATAGTAGTAGACACACAAAACCAGCGAAAAGTGAGCGAGTGAGATAGAGTGAGCGCGTGGTTAACGGTGCGACCATCGAGCAACAGAGCAACACAACGATGTAGTGCACAATCGAATGCGGTGCTCGTATCACATATAACAACACACAACATCGCAAACAACACGATACTCTCGATTTCTCTATTACATATATGAGAGAGCCTCTCGGTGTCGATATATCTACAGCACATAAATGGGACTCTTTTTTTCGGTGGTAGTTGGCCACTTGTATGTGAAACCAACGACGAATTGACCGTTTCCACATATAGGAAACAACAACAGTTATAATAATAATAATAATAATAATAATAATCAAAGACGAGGCGAGAAAGAGAAAAAAGAAAACAAAAACCATAGAAAGAAAGACTAAAACGTTCGGTCAGAGAAGCCGTGCAGACCGTATACCAAATTTTTCGGTAGCTATTCGGTTAAGCGGTGTGTTTGCGTTCGATCCTTCTTCATTCGACCGAACAACATTTTATTTCGCTATAGTTACATACGAATCGTTCATTTTAGTCTATAAAAATCGCGTACGCGAACAAGAAGTGGTGGCCAGTTTTTAGGCATCACAAACTTACGCGCGTTTTGTGTCGGAATGATAATTAAATATAACGTCCAGTGAAGTTCTGTAAGTTTCAACTTTTTTTTTCTCTCTCTCGTTCATTTTTATTCGACAAAATTTTTTCGCTGTTCTTTCTGTTCTTACAAATCATTTCTGCCCCATTTGAGCATGATTATTTTAGTTTAAGTTTTCTCTGAATGGTAATGTTTCAATTGATGTTGTCAGTGTTGATCATTGTTCAAAAAAAAATTCTTTTTTTTAATCGTTGGTGCCACGATGGAACGCGTATTAAATAATCGAATTGGATTTACATTTTTTTTTGTCATGTGTCTGGTGTTGACCTTTCTAAAACCAAGGAATCTTATTTTCCATCGAAGTGTGATGTGGTGTGTGTGTGTGTGTGTGTGTGAATGTGCGCCTCGGAATCTAAAATTCTAAGGGATAACTTTTGAATGTGTATGATAAATCTGTTAAAATCCGATTTGCTGCGGCTAGAAATGCGCAAAACAAAATCACTTGATAAAATTTTCATTTCTCGAGCACATTTTATGTTCACTAATTCGAAACGATGTTCGCAATAATAAGTTGAGCGATTTTTTCTGTTGTTCATTCCAAAACAAACCGCCAAATTGGCTTACCTCATCTTATCGATTTTGCCATTAAACGATTAGCATTTAAATTTTTTGGTGTGCTGCATGCAAAACGATGTCGACCGTATAATAAAAACTAAATATTGATTATACAATGAAAATCCATCCACGAAATCAAATGCCGAAGAAAAAAACGCGCAACGGAAAATGTGGAATAAATTTGTTTTTGAATCCGTCTTCACATTCGGATTTGTTTTTTTTTTGGAAATGGCAATTGAGTTGAAATTTTATTCTTTTTTGCTGTCTCACTCACTTTGTCGTTTTGAGTTGGTGATCCGTTGCCTTCACGTGTGTTTGCTATTTTCTTATACGCTCGAGCGAAATTCATGCTGCACGTTATCATGCAATGTGATTTAAGTTTTTCATTGCCGCTAATTTGTCCTACCTTTCGCTTCAAATTTCGATGGAGTTTGTGCATGTTTGTGTGAAAGCGATTCGTAATTTGGTTTCGGTGATTTTAGTATTCAACAAAGTTCCATGCGATACAATTACGGCCAACGCTCGGCATGCAAACATGCTAGACTGGGAATAATATTTAAAAAGAAAAACACTCACACACACTTCTAGAACTCATCGTAAGAAAAGAGAGGAACATTTATCGAATTTTCGTGTTTCGATGGAACGACGAATTTAAATGGCTTGAAAAATTGTATGCAAAACGACGGAAATTGACATTGTTGTTGAGTGTGTAAGGGCCTGAATATTTCCCTTCATCGACAGAAAAAATATCGATGCCAATAAATCGCAAGGCCCCCCAGCATGAGTCCACATCGTCGAAAGAATGAAAATCGATATTTCATAAAAATCTATCAGCAAGGAAAATAAGCAAAAGCAGAGAAAAAGACAAAAAAAATCCATCAAAATTATTTATCAATAGAAGCGAGCGGTAGCTATCGCAACACATATCGAAGCCGATATATATGTGAAAATATAAAAAACTAATTAGAAAAAATGCGCAGAGGGAGGCTCCATAATCTACATTCTACACACAACCAAATATGTATAAGCCGTACCAATTTTTATTTACGCTCGGACGATACAGAGCATGAGGATCATTAATGTCTGTGTGAAAGAGAGAGTTTGTTAAGATGGAAAAGTGATTGTGTTATGTATATATACGTATATATGTGGAGAGGCGAGTGGCAGGCAAGAAACGAACAAGAAGGAAAACAGAAGAAGAAGAAAAGAAAAATTAGCGAAAATGTTTGAAAACATATATGGGCGGACGCGCGCACATTTAAAAAGCGTGCGGATTCCGTTTTCGGGTGTTATTTCTGAAAAATACAAATAATTCGGCATGTATCTGCTGTAGCCATCTCCAAAAGGGCCGTCAAATGCACACACTTTGTAAACGGCATCGGCAACCGCAGCAGCAAACATATAAAAAGAAATCGACATCTCAAGTGAAAATGAGACATGCGAATTGTGTGCCGATGTTTTGATGAAAAGAAAAAAAGAAAAACAAATGGGGAAACAAACCGAAGCGGAATATGAAAATAAATATGTGAAACGTTTCATTTCAATACCGACTCCCTTCAATTTACTCACAAACACAAACGATGTCAGTCTCATGAAAAAATTTCTTCCCAATCAACCGAACTACCCTCATATTTATCATGCTTATTCTTACATTTTTATTGGAATCTTTAATAAAGTTAAAGAATAATATTATTGAAGTTGGACATTTGACCAACCATTTCATGCATTTGAAAGTCATCCTTCGATGTCGTTCTCTCAAATTTTCAATAGAAAAAATCCATGCTTTTTGTGGTAACTCTCTTGTGTGTCATGATAATAAGCCTATCAAAATAAAGCCAGCAGCTTATGTGTCGCCAGAGCGGATTTGACGTGTTGATTTTGCAGAGTGTGCCATGAGCTGATGTCAGCAGCACTAACTAACGTCAGTTGCTGATATCAGCTGCTGACGAGTGTGCGATGCGTTGTTTTAACGCATTTACAGTATAAAAACGAGATATCGTCCAAAGAGTCCAATGGAATGATTGAACATATTGGCAACTGACGTTAGTTAGTGCTGCTGACATCCGCTCATAACACGCTCTGTGATTTTGTGGAAAAAACCTTCGACGAATCTAATTGATCAGTAATAACAATCTTTATGAAATAGTGATATCACACAACTTGTAATTCATTTCAACATTTACATATCGACCCTTTATCGCATGGAATATATATATCGATGTTGGTTTAAAATACACTCAAAAAATCAGTTCAAAATATTTATTATATTTCAATACTCGTTTGATTTCAACACTCGCAAAAATGGATATAATATTCAATTTATACATCATTCAGTTCAAACAGCCTTTAGTTTCATATTCTAAGCTTACATTCATCTTTTTGCGATATGGTTAAAAGGCTTCAGAAGACTGCACCTAATGGTATAGTAGCAAACACTTTTGGGCAGTTCATTTCAGCTAATTTTTCATAAGCAGACATTGATCCAGAATTTATATTCTTTGTAACTAACATATGCTTCCAAACATAAATGGCAGTTGCATCCTTCACATCTTCCATTGTTTTGTTAACAATCTTTGGATCGGTGGTAAAGAGATCACTCCAATTCGACTCACTAATCGGGAAGAAAGCTTTGGTTGGATAGAGTTTAAGGCCTAAACATTTCTCCGGTTTCATTGAATACCGTTTCATAGTGTGGAGCTCTTCTTCTTTGCATATTCTTTTTAAAACCGGTGTAATTGCATCTGGTTCATTCGGTTGAAATGGTTGATAATTCTGTGTATATTCTCTGTTCGAATTTAGAACAATATTCATTATAAGTTGAATGGAAAAATACCAACAAGTGGAAAAAATGTCAAAATGCAGCATGTGCTAACGGAATTCAAATACTCAAAATATCAATCGATTGCATGAAGTAAACCTTAAACAAAATAAGATTGTAAGTTCCTTCAAAATATCAAACCTTTAAAACTCTTCAGCAAGCTTACGACCAGTGAAGTTGGAATCGATTCCCAGAACTGTTTTAGTCATTAATTCGCTGTCAACAACTGCAAAATTGGGTGGAAAATCATCTAAATTTCTTTGAAAAATAAAACCCATATCAAAATGGATGCCTCCAAATCTGTAGACCGTAATGAATCGCAAAAGATCTGATAGGTGGGCTGCAAAATAATTATTTAAAAATAACGGATCACGTTTAATCCACTCTTCAGCTAATGTACCGCCAGCGTAATTGGACAAATCCACATCTCGAAAATGAATGTTTGCATATGATTTCAAGGCGTTCATCATCGTGTTATTGAGTGAAGATCCGCCCTTTGCTGCATGCAAAATTAAAACATCACGCTTTGGATTCCATTTCGCAGCTGATTCAATCCCACATGCTTGTCTAAAGTGGATTTTCAATTAGTTTGCAAACTGACACCTACACAAAATGTCATTTAAACTTGGCAATTACCTAAACGCATAGCGAATATAACCATTTTCTGCACATGATGTATGATGGAAGAATACAGTTGTGTCGCTCGGCGGTCTTGATTTTAGTACATCATCAAGAATCTGTAACTTTTCACTTTTTTCCGGCAATTCAAAGCACTTTTGGTTTTTCTTCATTTGTGTTTGTTGAAATCTATACACATTGAAATGTTCTGAATGCATCTTACGGCCCAAACACGCAATTATGCATGTTATAATTAGACAATACAGAAGAAAAGCACCAACGAAATATGCAATTTGTGGCAAATTGAGAGTCTTCTCTGTTTTTTGCATTTTAGCCGAATGAAAATTCACAATTTATTAATTCGAAGTGGAAAAACAATTACTATATATTGAAATTAATTTTCGAAAATACTCAAACGCAATCTTTTATCAACTAAGTTTGTCGTTCCAACGACATTAATTATTTTCTGCCCAATTGAATGGACAAGTATTCGGTGAAACGATCTATTGTAAACAGTTCACGTACATTCCAGTTAAAAATAAGTACTTTTACAATAGACCACTTTTGGTATTATATTCATACATTGAGCTCCACATACTCGTGTACACTTACATACTGTCGCAAAAAGCAATTTCGCTATACATTTTGAATTGAACAAATAAAATGTTGTCAACAATGGAAAAAATCTGTTGAAAATGCTCCAAATTATGGTTGAAAGTGTCTCATTTACAGTGTAAACAGAATGTTCCCTAGACTGTACGGAATTTACTCGGTTTCAAATCAACATAGCTTGTCTTATTCCTTGTGCCCAACAGAGTATTTTGATATAAAAAATTTAGTGTGTGTTTGTTTTGGAATACGTTATCGAGTTCTATTGAACTGAAATGCAAAGGTAGCCTGATTTACCGTTTGGATTGTCACATAAAAACGCGAGGTTTTCAAATTGGTACAGAAATTTAATTTTTGTGCGCCAATTCGGAAACCAAAAAAACGAGCCATTTTCAAAATGACACATTTTTCTAAATTGGCACACAAAAATACACCGATTCCGAATTGGCGCACAAAAATTAAATTTCTGTACCAATTTGAAAACCTCGCGTTTTTATGTGACAATCCAAACGGTCAATTAGGCTACCTTTGCATTTCAGATCAATAGAACTCGTTAACGTATTCCAAAACAAACATACACGTAGCCCATGTGTCAATTGTCGCATTGACGTGTGTTGTAGGGGGAAAAAAATTGCGACACC
This sequence comes from Sitodiplosis mosellana, assembly GCF_009176505.1. Lineage (NCBI taxonomy): Eukaryota > Metazoa > Arthropoda > Insecta > Diptera > Cecidomyiidae > Sitodiplosis > Sitodiplosis mosellana. Next base: position 2,385,994 of record NW_022595244.1, read on the forward strand.
CACACACAAGAACAGTTAGCGGTGATGTGTGAATGTATTGAAGATATTGAAATGTTTTTGAAGTAGACATCTTGCCTTTCGTACGTAAAACTTTTCAAATTATTATTATTTTTTTTTTCAATTTTGATCGCGAAGAAATAATTTTGGAATAAATTTTTTATATCAAAATACTCTGTTGGGCACAAGGATAAGATAAGCTATGTTGATTTGAAATCGAGTAAATTCCATACAGTCTAATGTTTCCCTATAAAATGTTAATTAAAATTGATAGAGGAATCGATAAAAACCAATTTATTGCTCGATATTATTGCGGTTCAAATTGTGTCATGGAATTGAACGAAGCGAAATTCAAAACCACGATTACAAAAGTATGAAGACTTTGATGAGTAACTCATAATATGATTAAGTTCAACTAAGTTGGTTGAAGCTGGAAAACGTGAAGGTTTAGTTACACGTTGAGCAAACATTTTAGCTTCATTAAAAATATAGGACAATGCACTTAAAAATGTCGAGTGTCATTTGAATTTAGGCCATACTGATAAATAGGCACATCTGCGAATGTTTACTCACGGCGAACAGTCTGTGTTTGTATTCGCGTTCTATATCGACTCAGTCGATTCGACTAATATTGATATTTCAAAAATAAGGACCCGATGCTTGAAAGACTTTTGGGCAAAATTGTTCAGCTAAAAATCGATAAACGTTCCTCGGCTCAGATTTCATAACGTTGCGATACTGTGAAAAACTATTCCAAAAATGTACAGCGACAGATTCCTTGATTTGATGCAGTGTTTCATTCAAAGCTGTTGCGTTTGTGTCGAAGTATTGGCGCCAAGACCAACGCGGAATCGGAAAGAATGTTCGTTCAGGAAATACTTTGAATCCCCAGCAAAATTCAGGCATCATTTCGAGAGTCTTCTTGCGATGGCATATCTTTTGCATCACTCGCGTAATAGAACCAGATCCATGAGGCAATAGTTCACGTGGTTTATAATATTGTGTATGCTCCCTTCAACGTGAAAAAAGTTAGGAAGAAAATGATGAATTTGAATATCCAAATTAAATCAAATATTGAACTTTTTTAATGTGATCGAACAAACCTCAGGATCATTTCAATAATTTTATGGCCAATATAGTTCGATTCGATCCCGAAAACAGCGTTGCTGATTACATCACTTTGTTCAGCACCTGCAAAGTTTGCCGGCATATCATCCAATGATTTTTGTATGATAAAATCCAAATCAAAGTGTATGCCCCCATATTTGTAAAGTGTTACAAGCCGAATGAAATCTGATAGATGTGCAACATAGTATGGTGACGTGAGTATTATGTCTCTTTTCACCCATTCTTGCGCTGGTGTATGAATCGCATAATTATACCAATTCACAGATCGAAGATAAATGTTTGGATATGATGTTAATGCTTTGAATATAGGCGATGTTGGGTTGTTAGATAAACTCCCAACTTGTGCAGCGAATAAAACGAAAACGTCTTGATTTATATTCAACTTTGCAGCTGACTCGATTGAACAGGCTTGTCTAAAATTTAGAAGAAATGTTTTAGAAGATCCACATGAACTGCAGAATTGATATGGTTTTCATAGGATCACTATAACATCATTAGGAAGTCTCAGTTACCTTGCCGTAAATGTGACAGTACCATTCTTATCTCGCGCACACGTTGTATGATGAAAGAAAATAGTTCTAGCATGCTTTGGTGGTGATTTCATTATATCCTCAAGAGAATACATCGTTTGACCACTCTCTATTGATTCAAAGCATCTTTTCGCTTTCTTAATGTGCTCAAGCTCACTTTTTGTGTGTCTTCCTTTGTGTTCATGTGCTATTGACCAAATACAACTTACCAAAATGAGAACTAAAATGATTAAACCAATACATTTTACCACGTTAACAAATCTCGTATGCATTGATGTATACAAATCCATTTTGAACAGATTTCAATGTGACGATTGGACTGATTTATAGTTGAAAATATTTTTGAGAATCTCATCAAAAGCGTTTATTTTAAATGGAGTTTGAAGAACATACTTTGAATAATATTGCTGATGAACACTAAGCCATTTCTGTGTCAATCGCCATCGAAATCATTTGAATTTGACTCAAGATGACAAAAATATTGATTCAACTGTTGTGAAAATGAATAAATATATATATTGACAAATTGCACGCCGTCACTTGTTATGCCATTATTTTTTATGTGTAACAGTCGATGAGATTGAAGTACAAAATTGTTTTTTTTTTCATGTACATCATTCTCTCCTTTGAAAAAATAAAATCAAAAATTGGCCATGAAATTGAAAGTATGAAAGTGTTCAATTCAAAAACGTTTGAATTTCCAAAAATCATTCATTCTTTCGAATAGGCATTGCGTTGTGCATAACTTTGTCTCATGATGTTTAATTACGGTAGGAATGAGAATGCGCAAGAATGATCGCTCGCCCTCCTCTCGTACGCTTGTATTTCGATGTATGGATGTGTGCGTGTGTGAAAACTTATATTTTCCTTTCAATTTTTTCCCATTTCGAATTCTCTGGACAGCAAATAATTTGAGGATAATCAAGAATTTGAGCTGTATACCACACATGCGGATCCCGTATAGGAGCACCTCTCGAATCGAGTGAGAGAGAGAGAGAAGGAGCAACAGAGCAAATAAGAAAATGCGAAACGGTCACTACCACAGTCTCGCGCGCGCGGAAACGAAATCTGGAGAAAGAAAAAGTCTTCAACAAATTATTATTGTGTGTGAGCCTAAAGTCGTATAAATGCGTAGCCCAGTGACGGACAAAACGACGATGATGGATACGCAACGCATACAAGCACGCACATCAAGCGGTCAGTCGAAGGTATATATGAATTTTCTGGTCGAGGCGATATAAAACTTCAGCATTACATACAGTCATATGTGTGTATGGCAAAGACGTTTGAATTAGATGATGATTCGATGCGTCGAATAAATTGTAAACGAAAAAGGAAGCAAAAAAACACGCACAAAATCCAATGTAAAAATGTGCGTTGTATTGATGAGCATTGTTGTTTGACTGTGTGTGTGTGTGTGTGTGTGTGTGTGTGTGTGTGTGTGTGTGTGT
>NW_022595244.1:2389109-2402409 GCF_009176505.1 Sitodiplosis mosellana
GTGTGTGTGTGTGTGTGTGTGTGTGTGTGTGTGTGTGTGTGTGTGTGGGTGGGTGAGTGTGTTTGGTGCTATCGAGAAAAGGGAAACCAAATGAAAAATATGCACGGCATTCAAGTGAAAATAATAACAGTAATAGATTTGGCCATTGTTGTCGCTGGGCGAATGTGTTGGCTCATCTTACTCTCGTTCCTCTTTTCATTCCTTAATTTTATCTCTACGTGGACTCTCACTCTCTTTTTCCTTCGCTCCGTTTTTCGACCTGCTTTTCTTATTTGCTTGCCGTTGCTTTTGACACCGGCTCACACACTCATATCGTTAGCACCAAAACACAAACCACCGCACATGATGAACAAGCATCATAAAGTATGCTTAGAACGCGTCTATTTGTCGTAAAGTCGAAGAAGGCGATTCGACTATTGTATTATAGAGTATGGATAGTGAAGCTGAATGTGAATTCATATGCTTGAATTTGTGGTCACCCTTCATTTGCAATTTTGGTTTGGTGGTTCGCTCCTCCGATTCGTTTCCATTCCATACAACACACACACAAACACAATTTTCAAATCGACACGCACTGGATTTCAGTATTATTAGGCCGGCCATTATGTTGGCAGCAAGTGAAAAGTTAATAAAATTGCTTATCAATAGATTTTGTGTGAAACATAAATATGAGCTTAGAAGATTTCACTCTGTGACTGACTCTCTTCCGTGTGCTCGCTCCGTCCAAACAATCAGTGCTCCTTTTTTTGCTGATTTCATAATAAGAGATTACTTAGAATTAGATCGCTTTTTTGTGTCGTTCTCTGCTCGCTATCTTTTTGACTGCGTCTGAAAATTGAGCCAACATCGAAGTTAAAGGAAAAGAAAATCCATTTTCGGTCGTATGGTCTTCAAGCGATAAACGACAAACAAATAATTGATTTCACCTTAATCGCCAATTCGTTCCATTGAAACGAACGCAATCCAACAATATCAAAATTTCCCAAAAAACAGAAACAAACAGAAAAAAAACGGAATCCCCGTTATTATTGACTGTGAATTCGGTCAGCCGCTCAAGGCATAGACAAATAAATGATGCCGAAATAAAAACGATTTCCTCATATCTCAAGCGTAAAATAAAAATGAAATTGGTATTTTGAGTAAAATTTATACTCGGTACCATTTTTCGATGGGTCACAGTCGGCGTGCGGGCAACAAGCGGATCGGATATATTTGTTTCTTTGTAATTGAACGACAGCAACAACGTCGACAGGACGGTACATTATCGCGTCCGTCGTCATTCGCGTATGGCACACCAAACGAAATGTATTTTGTATTTTGGTGTTTACGGGCTTGTTGTGTGTGCGTACAGTACGTACATTCTGAGGGGAGCGTAATAAAGTGTCGTGGTTGGTCGTCCGGCAAGAGAGAGAGAGAGAGAGAGAGAGAGAGAGAAAGGAGATTGAAACCAAATGAAAAACATAAAATTGCTTGAAACGCATTGCCTTTGCCACCGCTGTGAACTGCATCACTTCGTTCGAGTGCTTTTCATTCCGTATTCTCCATTTAATCGAATATCGAATTTTCTACTTTTCCCCCCATGTCTATCATTAATCGTCACTCCACGATGGCTATTCAACTCATTACTAAAGCAGCTCCATGCTAGTTTTTCAATTTCCAACACAAATTTGAAAAGTAAAAAAAAAGAATACGTCGCGCCAGCCAATCATAATTTTTTTTTCATTTAATTACACCATAGCGCACGTATTCGTCCATCGTGCGCAACAATATGCCGTCAGCATAAAACTTCTACGCCGTTTCATTGGCTCCTTACCTTCAATATGGCAAAACAATTTGAGATTCATCGATCAAGTTTTCAACTTTTCTTTTCTTTGTTTTTAATTAACTTGTCTTGTGGTTTCTTTGTTTTTGAAGCGACATAAAGACAATAATTACAAGCTAATTAATAGCAGAATGACCGCAGCGAGACAATCATGAAGGATCATGATATCGATTTCAATTAGAATTTTTCTAATTATTCTTCATCGAATGATTTGATGTTGTTGTTTTCGGTGGTTTCATTTATTGACTTTTGCCATTTCTCATTGTTCTTTAGGAGCAACATCCTAAAATGATCTTTTCAATCGATATACACTATATCTCTATATAAATGAAGATATTATTATAACCAATTCCACACCATCAACGCAAAATGTCCTCTTCTATTGTACATCGAATGAATTGAATAGTTCATCGAAATCGGTCTTCATCGTCATAAACTCTATAAAAATACAAGACGAACCAAGCACTTTTTTTACCAATTTCATTTTCCGGCAGCCAAAACTGGTTTATTTTTAACATAAAACCATATATTCCGTTGTTCCAAAAGCAAAACCAGGCCTAGCCGAATCGATAGATGATCAAAAATTGGAAATCATAGTAAAGCGTAAACATTATGTTTACGTCTGTTCTATAAAAAAAGTAAATGTCTATCAAGTCATGTGTATACATATACTGAATGTGTGTGTATATCGACAGGCGTGCATTAAATTCATAGAATTTTTCGTTTAACTTTCATTTTTATTAGAGTCCCGAGCTTAGAGCGTGGGTTTCAAGTGAGTGTTTCGGACCGTTGACGAGGAGGTAAATGGCAGTAGAGTGAGTGAGTCAGAGCCCAGTCTTATCGGGAAAAAGTCGTAAAAAGCAAGTGTCTGATGAAGAGCATTGATTGGCCTAGTTGCGACAAATATGAAAATTAATGTGTGTAAGTGGCCAACATTTCGGCGGAGGGCCATTCCTTAGAGTATTTCAGTGTGTTTGAAAAACAGCCGACTGACTCCCTTTCATTCGCTCGCTCACTCTCTCTTCCTCCATGTGTCTATCGGCCGTCATCGCTCAAAGTCATTCACGAGACTCCAACAAAAAGCAAATAAAATTGTATCCACAAAATGAAAGCGAAAAAGATTTTATTTTGATGATGCGAGTGTACATTGTACAGCAGCGGCGATGCAGCATAATCATTCCGAATTTTGTAATTTGTTGTAGAAGAAGAAGGAGAAAAATAAGAACGAGATCTATCTTGAGGGAGCAAAAATGCCATAAAAAAATCCGAAATAACCAACGATTCCATTAAATTTGAAACGAGCTTTTGGCTCCGTACACATTTTGGGGCCCAACAACCCAACAGTCGATTCGGGCATAAAGCCCTTTTTTTCTGGATTTTGTTATCGCAAACGCCAAGAGCCGCTTATCTGTTTTGTTGATAGTTTTTGTTTTTACATATTTTATTTAGTTTGATGTAGCTTGTAGCCGCATCATTTTCGCTGATATCATGAGATAAATGAGATTCGAATCGAAAATATAATGTTTACGCCATAATTTGGCTCGCAATTGAGCTCAAGCATGATCGAAATCGTTTCGAAAATTCATCGCAAATTCATGTATCGGCCAACTGCAAGCAATTACAAGTCTGAAAAAAGTGAACATGCGTGTATCTCTCTCTCCAGCGCATTTATCCATTTAATTTCGATTCGTAGAAAACTCAATTCGATTTCAGAATGATAACTGATTCGCAAATGAAATAATGATGACGATAATATGAGCGCATCATTTTATGTAATTCTAATTTATATATGAATTTATTGATGATCAACCGAAAACCGTTTCATGCTCACACAGTCTCTCTCTTACACACACTCTCCTTCCATGCTCTCAAGTGGTCAACGGGCCGGAGCATTGAATTACCGAAATAGGCTGAATTTTGCTGGCGTTGTCTCCCTCTCTCTCTCTCTCTCTCTTCCTCAATCTTCCTGTGTGTATTTGAATGAATGAATCTGTTTGTTGGACGACAATTGTGCTTATGACGGAATTCCAATTCGTTTCATCGACTGAAGCGAAAATCTGACATTCTTATTAAGTCGTCGGTGCGTTGTGTTTTTTTTCTGTCGATGTACTTTCCACTTTTTTCTTTTCATTTCCCCGATGCTTCCGAAATGGATACGTTTGCAATTTTCTTATTAGAAGCTTAGGTATTTCCATTCAAAACGTAACACAAGCAATTTGATTGAAGTGGGTCCCAGGGCATCACACTGGTCGAACCGAATTTACTGATAAAAAAGTCACTTACATTATTATCAAGGTAACAGGCGCTGATTTGGCAACAAGAAACAAATACATTTTTAATAGATACATCAGCGTACTTACGAAAGAAAAGAACACATCAAACGACCGAGAAAAAAACAACGACGACAACGACGACGATGTATGCTCTCCGGTTTGACTTTTTCGATTCATTCTCAATAACCTCATACTTTATTCATTGAATATTTATTAGAACATTATTGCATCTTGATTGTACCGACTGCAAATTGTCAAGTACACAATCCGATGTACCGACCCTTGTGAATTACAATTCACCGTCACAATTTTTTGGCTGCATTTCTCGCTTGTCGGGGAGGCTTTACTATTTTGTGTCGTTTATGTCAAACATGCATGAAATAATTATCGAAAATCCATCCATTAAGATGAATCTACGCATCAAATAACAAACAGCAGCACTAATTTTTTTGTATTTTTGCATCCAAAAAATGCGGCAAATTAAAGAAAAGAGCAACCGTTTTGCTGAGAAGGGAAAAATAGTAGAAAGATTGCTGCCGAAAAATTCAAACTTGAGTTTGAGCAAAAAAAAACACATTCAATTTGGGAAAGAAATGAAAACCTTGAAGAATGAATCACATTGCTGTGAAAAATTCTCGCATTTTTTTGCTTGAATATTCAAAATAGCAGCAAATTTGATGAGTAGCAAAATCTTGAAGTGTTTCTTAGAGTTCGCTCTTCACCTCCTTTATTTCCACAATGTCATCGCTTTGTGTTGTTTTTCCGCCCTCTGCTCTGAGGGAGCGTTATTTTTATGACCATTAATCACGTAATCACGTGACTCCATACAAACCCGTGCCACACTCGCCACGGATGCACTTTTTGAGCAAGGTCTGTTTCGTTTACATCGTAATTTTTGTTGTTTACTCACACAGCAGTACAGCGACCGAATATGCATGAATGAATGATTCAGGCGGCAAACGTAAGTCGGAAAATATACAAATTGAATTATGCATCAAGACAATAAAACTGAAACTCGCATGCTAATAATAAAAATGTGTTGAACGGTACCCGTGTTCAGCAGAGAATTTGAAACTCGACGAGATGTTCTTTCTCTTCTGCACGTGATGAATATTCAAGCATTTTTAATGTGGTCTTGCAAAATTAGGCGGATAAAATGCATTCGATTTGATAAGACGGAAAATGAATGATTTTCACTCAAGATCAACTCGCTTCGGACGTTGTGTAGTTTGATTCCATATCGAACTACTCTATAAAGACTCTTTATCAGCTTCGTAATCATGTTCCGTATACATATGGTTGAATCAATGGTACATTTGCGTCGAGCGTCGTTCGATTTCCACTTTTATCTGACATGCGTGTGAATCTATGCATTAGTGTGTATTATACCACGAACGATTAGCAAATGATTTTTGTTCTGGTGCTAATTGCATCAAGCGGCAAAGTGTGAATCGTTCAATTGTGGTGTGGTGTATTACTATACCGAGGGAAAAAGAACATATCGTTCTCCGTTTGCGTCATAAAGATCATGATTTTCGTATGATATTGCTGTTGTAATGTTTCCGCAGAAATTATCACAGGACATTTCCTTGAGCCACCCGCTTTTTATGATTTGTTACTTTGGCTTGGTGTGGATAAAAAAGAATGACGAAAACGGCGAATTGATCTGAATTTATGGTTCTAGTAGGCATATCAGATGTCGATGACTCTGTGACAAACACACATTCGTCCCCTCGCATGGTGACCACTTAAAATCATATTGATTTGTTTGTCTGCATTTGACGCACATCCAACGCAAAAGCAGACATTTCAATCAATTTTTTCCAAGATTTTTCGCTTTGAATCAGATTTTTGCGATTGGGACCAATGAAGATGAATTTTAAAAGAATTTTTCGTTTTCAAAAATTAAATTTCGAATTCTCGGCCTTCAAATATTTCAAAATTGAAATCAATAAAAAAATTATAATCTGCTGAAGGGATCAAGCAGAAGAAACAAGAATTTAACTCAAAAATCAGCAGCAAAGAACCAAGAATGTAACGAAGAGAAAAAAAAATCGATGTGAAAACGCAAGGCGATATCTGAAAAATCGTCTGAGACGAATCTTATTCGCATACGCGCAATGAAAATAAAAACTGGACGAAAAGAATGCGAAATAGCCGAAGCAGCGTGTGTGTTGGTTTTGGTTTGACCGATTGAGTGCGTTTATGTATTAGATGTATTCCTATCGGAATAGGAGCGCGAGTGCGTGATTGTGAGAGGGGAGACAAATGGTTTCGGACGATGCGAAGAAAAAGTTTTTATTTTAGAGAAAAAGAAAAAGCACCGTGCCGACGCACACGAAAATGAAAAACTCAAAACCGAAGAACGGAACGCAATCAGAAAAAAGGGAAAAAAAATGTGTATATGTCAGTGAAAGTGAAATGAATGCTTGGCATTATATAAAGCGAAACAGCAGCAGCAGCATTGATGATATCTTATGTTTGTGTTGGAAAGTGGATGGACGATGGTGAGCGGCATACGAATGAGTGTGAATGAGATGGACAATGTTTGAATTTGTCTTGCTCGTTGCCGTCGATACATGTGTGTATCGTTGAAAGTGATAAGCATGTTCGCATCAAACAACACTGACCGCTATCCCTACAAACACAATCATCGCCTTTGACCATACATGTGCGCACATTTTATGCATGAGATGTTTGCGTGCGTGTGTGTGTGGCTCTGAGCGTCCGTTTTATACAATTTTCATTTCACTTTTCACATCTACGTGGGGGCCCTCGTTGATAATAATGTAACAAAAAATGTAAAAACTTTTGCACACATACGCTAGCTGGACGCTCTGGCCATTCGGCCGCAGAGCCGAGCAATAGAAAGTGAGCATGTGAGAGATAAAGCGAGAGGGAAAACGGATGGATGTGCTCGTTACCAAGAGAATAAACACTTCTATATAACGAATGTATTTCGGTCGATTTACGACGATCCACATAACCAATGTGCTTCGCTTTTTTCGCTCTTTCTTCCATTTCTTTTCGGTGTGCTGCTCTACGCACTCTATTGCTATGTACTGCACGCATTTCAACTAATTGCACTACACGTACATGGGCGCACAATTTATGGCTTTTGAAGACTTTCAACATTGAATTTTTTCATCTTGCTTTGGCTGTTGCTGTGTGTACGGTCGCGCGCGCGCTTCCACCGCAGCATTTCTTTCAAATTGGTTTTGAAATTCAAGACTTTGTATGTCGGCACTTTTTTTTTCATCTTAGGGATGGTTAATTAAATTATTTGAGGTTTAAATTGCATGGATTTTTGAAACATCAAGCTTTTGAAATTGGTTTTTCCAGCAAAAACCCTTCTAACAACATTTATCCATGTTTCAGCGATAAAAAAATCAACAACACGAAATTCATTGCCAAAATAATAAAACGAATTTCTCTGTGCCAAGTAATTTATATAGGGTGATGTTGATCCTTTTATGTATTCTATTGGGTTTTCGATACGTTTTTTTTCCACATTCACACTTCGTGTGTGTAAATCCAGTTTTCCATTTGCCGAAATGATTTTATTTTCTATCCATGCCGAAAAATTGATACGCAAGCGGCTTTACCACAGCCAGTCTATGTTTGGTTTTGCTTAATGTGTGCGTCTTCTTAATGATCTGAATGATGGTGGTGGTGAGCTGAATTTGGGGGGATGAGAATCGAATTTTTCTTTTCAAATCAGCATGAAGAAAAATCTTGGCATTTCTTCTTCTTCTTCTTCTTAGTCGTATTTCTCATCATCATCAACATCTCTCATTCTCCGCTTTTGTTTCGCACACATATTTATATAAATAATTGAACGTTGGCGGGTGCAAATTTTTCTTTGCATGAACATGTAGGTTCTGTTTTCTCCTTCTCTGTCTCCCATCAGGCACATACATTTCGGTCCGATTTTTATTATATAATACAAGTTTCTCTCTGTTAAATTTTCTCTGTGTTTCGTTCCTCATTTCACTTATACTTTTTCTGTTTTCTTTTCGATGGTGGTGTTATGTATATGTGTGTGAGTGTTTGTTTCCCGAAAAGAGAAAAAAAATTATTCGCTTTTGTTTTGAAACTCCATCTCATCATCAACCTTTTGCACATACGGCTTGGCTCTCACTCACAGACTCGTTCTCTCAGACTCATCACTCTCGCTTTCTCGCCTTCACCACCACCGTTGCCACCACCCCATCCCCTTTCACATCCAGTCATATTCCACTTTCAATCATAATGAATGAGTTTGTGTTTGCTCCACACTTTTATTCGTAAATATTAATAAAAAGAATGGAAAAAATCTATAAGAGATAGCAGCATGGCTTTATTACATACATGTGCTTGAATGCGTAAAATAAAACCGAAAAACTGGAAAAAAAGAGAAAACGAAGAAGAAGCAGAAATGAGCGGCAAAGACAAAAGGGAAAACTGCCATACACACATTCGGTTCGGTTTTTCTTTCTCGGTATGTTTTTGTGTATGTTTCGATGGGGCCATATTTGCGAATTGCCATGTGTGTATTGAATGTGTTTGCTCCATGGCGCTTTGCTTCCCTCCCCACACACATACGTTCCCTCTCCCATCACGCTCCGCTCTCTATACGATTTTGCAGAAAAACAGAAAAATATAAAATATAAACGGAAAATTTTATTTATGATTCGGTGTGTGCGTATGTGCATGTGTGTGTATTGGCAAGAAGCTTGGCCTGGCTTCGATTCACATTTGTATGGTTTTTCTTCTCTTTTCTTTTTCTTTGCTTATTTCATCTTGTCGGAAACGTCGGTGGCATGATTTTAGGGGATGGAGGTTGGTTTTGCGTTGCCAACGAAGTTCTAAATTCGGTTATGATATTTCGATGTTGTGTGTGAGGGCGAAATGACCTCCGCCTCTCTTTCTCTCTTCCTGTCCCGTTTTTCTAGCGCTCTTCTCTCTTTCTCTCCATTTGTCGCTATATACATATTGTATGGTGCGTTGGATTTTCTTACGTGTACGAGCAAATTCGATGCTGATTCCGAGTACACTATACATAACTTGCAAACTGGGCATCGTTTTTCTTGGCTCTTGTTTTTTCTTCGTTCGTTTTGGACTTTTGGCCTGCTCGCCTGCCTTGCTTTGTGTAGTTTTATATTTACTTTGGCGCGTCTTCGATTCGGGGGATTTTGTAGCACTGTGTGTTTGCTTGTGCTGACACTCATTTGGTGTACCTTAATTTTATTTTATTTTTCAGTTTTCTCCGTGTGTTTCGTTTGCACATCGTGTTTATGTGTGTGTATGTGTATGACTCGGTTCACCACATTGCAAACAGAATCACATTCACGCATCATACATCTAAACATATTAGACAAGTTCATTTATATTTTTGGCATAAGATATGGTGTGGTAAGAAGTAGAGCGCATCAAAGCCAGAGATCCAACACAAGAACTACTAGCATGCTTCAAAAGTGTGTAGGCCCTATCTCCGCTGCTTCGTTTGGCTTGGCTCCGAGAAATGATGAAGATCTATGCGAGCAGTCAACCGAAAGAAACATTTGCAATTTTAGCAAGAAATCACACGCACACATGGAACTACTCATTTATATACGCATACACACAGCGGTGAAATGACGAAAATATAAAAACAAACCAGAAATGAAAAAAAAGATTTTCTTTTCGTCTGCTTCTGATTCTCGGTTGTCAGAGAGAAAATAGAAAGCGCACAAATGATTTGATGGCATTAAGAAAGTTTGATTTTTTGCCGTGAGCCAAATTATTACTATTATTGTTATTGTGCGCGCGTCCAACCATTCGACAACGAGATGATGCCTGTGCACACGAATTCGGCCAGAAGTGAAAAAAGAGACGAAGCCGAAGCAACAGCAGCAGCAGAAGAAGAGGACAAAAACGACTATATGGAGAAGAGAATTATTTTCACTTTGGTGATATATGATCGTTTGTGTACAGTGTGTAGTTGGCTCATGGAAAATGCGTGAAATGTCATCTATATTTCGGTGGAAATTGGGAGCGAACACACAATCGCACACACAATGGAAAATCATCACCAGGCGATGTCGAATTCGTCATTATTATTATTATTATTATTTCGGTGTTGGTTTTTTCTTCTTCTTTCGTTGTTATTGTTGTTGTGTTCGCCTTCGTTTCCTCTATTGCTCGTCACCATACCCACGACAAGACTCCGTCATGTGAACCAATCACGAACAATGCACACACCATTCCGAATAGAGAAGCGGTGGCGTGTTTTTTTTTCTCGTTCGTCTTCTATTTCTCTCTCGGCAAAAATTCAAAGACATTTAGAAAAATGATCTCAATCGTAAAAGCGGCCCCGATCCAATGTCGGTTGCAAAGCTAAAACGCCGAACAAACTGGCAAATCATGAAACTCACGTGAAATTATGTATGAGCTCACATTTATGCGAGTGGCACTTGTACACCGTGAGCTATATTCGGTTTTGGATAATGAAATCTAAACATCGTATCCATGTAGTTGATGCCAAACTCACACACACATCTCTCGAACATTCGACATGTGCGTGTACCGTGCAATAAGAAACTGGTTTTTATGCAGCGAAAATTCGATAAAATCAAACGAAAAACGGCCAGGGCAAAAACGCAAAATTAAGGAAATACTGAACTGCGAGCAAACAAGCGAGCACATAGCAAAACGTAAAAATAATAAAATAAAATTGGAGAAATGGGTAAAAGCTATACACATGTCGTGTGTGTGGCTGACTCTTCTCTCTTACGCAGCACAATGATAACAATGTCTTCATACACATCTTTTTTCCCTTCTTTTCTTCTTCATTTCTTTGCTTCTTCCTCTTGTTAGTGTTACCTCCATAAATGATATAGCCGTGGAAATAGACTGGAGGTAAGAACCGAGGCAGTTTCGTTTTCGTTGCACGTCAATTGACATTTTCTTGAATGGTATTTTCGTTGACTTCCTTTTCTATTTTTTCCCATTCGTGCCAAAGCTACCGTCCACCTCATACATGTGTTGTGAATTTATCTCTTGGTTCCGTTCAAGAGCTTCGCTCTTCTTTCTTTCATTTTCGAAGAAATGCTGGTTCATTCGATAAAAGGGAGTAGGAAAATGTTTCATCAGCAATGTATTTTTAATGTTAACGGACGAATGAGAGGATTTTATGCAAAATCAAAAAAAAAAATGATGGAAGAAAAACAGAAAGTGAAAAACCAATGCGGAAAACTAATGACGTTATATTTGATTCCGCCCTGTGTGGAAAGAGATGTAATAATGCAAAAAGTCTTGAAACATCAAAGCTTTTTCATCATTTCTAAAAAAGAGCAGAAATCATGAAAGGTTGTTGAAAATATGACATGCCGCATCAATAATGTTGTCAGTCTTATTTTCGGTTGGAGGTGTGCGGGATCAAAAATACCAACTTTGATTCCATTTTCAATAATATTTTTCTCGATTTCCATGATTTACCCTGACATTGTCGGGCACATATCAAAAAAATGTCTTTATGATTCTTTTTGCCATTTTGCTTTTGAATTCTTTTTTTCCGGACCCTTTTCTTTTTTTGCCAAGCATATGAAAAGTGTGCTGCAGCTCTACCTTCATGTATATTATATACAAAATATCGAGAGCCACGGCGCTGTTCCACTGTTTTCGGTTTTTTGTTTCGGCTATTTTTTGTGTTTTTCTTCGTATATAAACGGTGAAGCTACATGATAAAGTGACGGCCAGCGAGCCGAAGTCTCTCTCTCTCTCCCTCTCTCTGTCGTTTTTACATGACTTTTGATTTGTTTGGATTTCAATTTGTTGGGGGCTACACGAGTATTTTATCTACGTTTATCGTTTTTCTCTCTTTCTCTCTCTTGCCATTCACGTCGTCCGAAACGGCGTTGTCTCCGTTTCCATTATGCTTTAACCCAGAATAAGAGGCGAACCTTTGTTAAGATCTCACATATTCCAGACTTGTTCGACAAGTCTATTGATATTGAATGCGTGTGTTATTGAATCACTTGACGCGATATTGTCGACTGAACGGGCAAACGAACGAAGAATGAGAGAGAGAGAGAGAGAGAGAGAGAGAGAGAGAGAGACAAATTCAATACACATGAAATCTCGACAGAGAAAATTATTTATTAGATTTCGGTGCGTTTCCTTCTCTTGTCAGTGTGTCCTGTCGTACTTTGCACTGCCCTCTTCACTTTCATCGTATACGGCTTCAATCACTTTCATTACTTACCGCTTTTTGGAGGCTCTTATTAAATTGTGATACCATACCTGCATAATAATTTGAATTCAGATCATGTCGATCGTTGCTTTTTTTCCCCGGCGCGTGGCCACCATGATAAAAAGTCCTTACGATTTTTTATATTTGCCAACATTTTTTCTTCTTCTTTACCATGAAATTTTCATGTGAAATGCACGAACCTTGAGCAAAAACCTTGGATTGAATTGAATTGGTTTGATTATGAAAATTGTGCTCATGATTTATGACGCTAAATCGATTGATTACAGTCATGATTTTTCAAACAGTTTAATGATAGACTTTTGTAAAAACTACAACGAGCCCATTGTTTGTATTACTTTAAATGGTTTGACAAATGTTTTCCACCCGAAGCACACAATCGGTAAGCAACCGCACAATTCAAAACATTTTTGATAATTACTAGTTTATTCGATATAGTTTCGGTTTTGTTTCGGTTTTGGGTATAATATTTTCTCCCCCAATTATCGAAGCGCTGTGGGTTTTCTGTTTGTTCGCCTCTTCTAAAGTTTATTCAAAAATTGAGCGATTTGTAGCAAATGTGGTTCGACCACCGCTGTGTTGCAATCATTTCAATAGAATTATAGTTGTCGTTGGGCTGGGGCGGAGCTGAGACGCAAGCAGCTTCGTGCTATTAACGATTATTGAAGATAGAAATTTTCATAAACATACGGTTCGCGTGCATAACAGTATAAAGTATTTTAGCTTTTAAAACAAAAAATTGAACGATGAAATTTCAATAGCATTTGGTTTGTGTTTTTTTCTAACTGAAACACGCAACCGAATAATTTTCAGTGTGACAGTGGCTGTTCATATCCATGCATTTTTATCGATAAAATTTTCAATTTGGGATTCAAATTTATGTGCACCCATTTACTGAATCGTAACTGAGCTAGAGCAATCGAAGCGGGAGAGAGAGAGAGAGAGAGAGAGAGAGAGAGAGAGAGAGAGAGAGAG
>NW_022595244.1:2402419-2440066 GCF_009176505.1 Sitodiplosis mosellana
GAGAGAGAGAGAGAGAGAGAGAGAGAGAGAGAGAGAGAGAGAGAGAGTGGAAGAAAAGCCAACAGCAGACTGCATAAAGGACAATTGATTTGGTCGAACAGCAGTACATTCACCATACGACACTCATAATCATATCTTTATGCTCGTCGACTTTGTCATTGCAAAAGGAGAGAGACGCACACGAATACACACAGACCGATACAGAGACAAACATCGAAGTTTTACTCATTTTTGGGGTGATTTTTACGTTTTTTGAAATTGTGAATTTCAATAATATCGCACTGCACTACCATATCGTACATGCACACACATCACTCTAGTCGCTCTCTTTGTTTGTATGTAGTTTCTCAATTCCCCTTTGTTATTCTGTTTCTTTTCTCGCTGAAATATTTATTCAACGCATTTATCGTGCACACAGACGCACGTTACCCGACTTTGTTTGTCCCCGGCATTGTTTGCACTGAAATGGGGTGTGGTGTGTGCGTTCGTAATGCAATTATTTTATTACTACTAAGCCTCGAATCGTTGCTCTCTGTGTGTGCACGCTCTGTGTATATGCATTTTTCCAAAAATTTGGAATTTTTTTTCCAATGAAATTAGGAAAAAAAATCGATACGGTCGCATATGAGTGTGTATGCGTATGCGATGTGTATATATATGCATGTGAGTGTATGTCATCATCCACGTTTCCTGCACATCAATTCCAAAACGGGCACTGCTAATCTCGGCGAACAGCCTTGCTACAAATGTAACAATTGTATTTATTTCGATGTTGGTTGATTTTTAATTTTAGTTGCTATCGATTATTTGAGCGATCGATAACGCATTTCGTTTTCCTCACTCTCCCTGCTCTCGGCTGCCTTGATTTTTATTTTACGCAATGCAGTGTGCACGCATTTCAACCTGACAGCTAGAGATTTGATTTTATCGAAAGTGACATTTTTATGCGAAATTTTTGAGAAATGACCAAAAGACAATAAAACCACCGTAGAACTATTTAAGTGAAAAAATTTCAGTTTTTTTTAGTGTCTTAATTTTTTTAAAGCAATTTTGTGTAAGTTCTCTTTTTTAATGTTGTTTTGTTCAAGTGAATTTTTCGCCCGTTTTGATTTTGTCCTGATTCAGGACTCCTGAACGCCTGTGAGATTTGTATTTGTGAATGTATGATTTGTATCCAACTCCGGATTGCTTATATACTCTGATCCACACCTCTTTAATTTTATGTCTTCATTTCGTTGTATCAAAAACCAAGAAAAAAAAACGATGCTATTGACAAGAAATCAGTTTGAACAATATGACACTTGCAAATGTCTGGCGTCAATCTTGACTACTTAGCAACGTGAGTGTTAAGTGTAAGCCTCGTATTCGCAATGTACGCACAGCCGTACATACATTCACTCATGTGCCATATGAACAATTAAATTGAGCATATGGCTTCAACATTTTATCTGTTTTTGCCGAAATTACTCCATCTCCATTCTTTTTCCATTTCACTTTCACTGCTTGCATCATGGCAGAAGCAATGCAGAGACCAAGAGTGTTGTGTGTATGTCTATGTACTGTTTTCTATCAGACTTTGCAATACTTTCATCTTTAGAGCACTTGAAAGCCAATAAGCCAATAAAGAGCGCCGCTGCATTAAATACAAATGAATGCCAGCCACACAATAGACTAGAACGAAATAGACGAGAGGAAAATAGAATCCCCCGCCTGAACGAACCGACACACGAAGCGAAGCAAAAGAATAAAAATCGATCGAATTTATATCACAATTTCTAATCGAAACGAAATTTCTTCTTCTTCTACCTCCTCCTCTCTCACTCATCGTCGCCCGTTCGCTGCGTGCGCGCCCCATTCGCACATACCGTTAATCGAAGCACATTCTTTTCGACGCATTTTATTTTGAGTAAACAAACCACCAAACATGAGCCTCGACAACGACACAATATTTCATTCGTCGGTGTCGTGTATGTGTTTAAAAAAAATTCAAAGTGGATAGCAACACAATATTCACGACGAATGAATCACAAACGCATTTTTTCCACAGCATATTGAATGAAAAAAAAAGTAGTGAAAAACGAATGGAACGAGTGGAAGAATAGAATGTAATAATAAAGCTTTGTTGGTACATGTTCAAAGATAAACACATCAACAACAAAAAATGAAACACATATTAACGCTATTATAGATAGGCATTTAGTAACTTGGGCTCGTGCGAGTGTGTATGCATGTGGTTCAGGTGTACAAAATTCAATATTTTCATTCGTTTCAAATACTGTCAAAGATTTTTATTGCCGATAAAAATAAAATCGCCCAACCTCCAACCCAATAGAATTGATAAAAGTAGAGCATACTACCTCATTCTTCGTAAGCTCACTCGCGTGCACACAACCGCCACCAAACACTATGTAGCTGCCATATCTCTTTCTGGATGGAAAATTCATTATTTATGTGATGTGTCTGTCTTTCCATCATGGCTGCTTTTCACTTTCTTTTTTAATAAATAAAAACAAAATTTCTGTTGATTTTTCGGTTATTGGCGTCATACCAATTGTTTGTGAGCACACACCAACTTTTTTTTCTTCCATTCTTTGTTCTCAACAAAATATTTATTTTTCGGTTTTGAATTGAAACCACGCGACACAATATTGACACATTTCAAGTATACGAACGAACAAAAGTGAAAGTGACTTTCAATTTCCAACCACCACCACCACCACCGCTACCACATCCAATGGATGAAGTTTTTGATTTCAAGACATTACGGGAAGGAATAGAACAATTTGACTTTTGTGAAGCCGCGTGGCGCCACTCGGCTAACCAAGAAGAAAAAACTATTGAAAATTGAAATTTTTTGATTACATCCGAAGTAATGGAAGTAGTTTTGAAACTTTTGCTTGATTGATGAACTTTGCACAAAATTGCCATTTTGCGTTACGATTTGGCCAATTCCATCGAAAATCAAATCAATTCCGTTTTAATGTTTGTCAATGACAATGATTGTGTTGTCAACGAACGCTAAATAAAAAGTCAATGATCCAAGCAAAAATTCATTTTATAATGCGGTACATTACTCATATGCGCCCAACTCCAATGATTCCATGGCTAAATTAATATTTTTCATTTCTTCGCAACTTTTCATTCGAATAAATTGAAAAAGTTTTTTTTTTCTCCTTTTCTTTATTATGATATTCCTTCGAAACTATTGTTATAAGTTTGTAAAACAGTAGCAAAGAGAATAACGATTCCGACATTACATCATTTGGAATATTGTCAATGAAAACAAAGTTATTTGCAATTTTAGTTCCAAAGAAGAAGCAGAGGAAAAATTGTGTGTTAAATGAATCACAACGAATAATGTTTCTTATCAAAAGTATTTCTCCTCCTAATTTTTCATATCTATTTCTCTCTCTATCTCTGTTTAGCTCGTAATGGCAGCATCTGTGTATGCTACACCACCTCCCGATCATTTGAGTGGCGATGAGACAGCACTTAGTGATGTATCCAATTCGTCTCAGATAAGTAGTCCGTCAAATTCAATGAAAACATTAAAACGTAGTTTATCCGCAAGCTCATTGTTGAGTACATCATCTGCAATGGAAGCGTCCGGTGTTGTGACTGCACCGAGCATCATCACCACCACCACATCATCTTCATCGTCGAATAACAGTCCGAATGCATCAAACGCAACAATACCGTTTGCAGGTAACATAAACATTACACTGCCGTCAAGCATAGTAAACACATTGGATACGTTGACGGCAAGCAACGGCAGCACTGCAAACAGTGATGGTATCAATATAAATAGTTTGTCATCGTTGTTGATGGATTCAATGCCCGATAACTCGAAAAAACGACGTAAACAATCCACTCCGATTCGTATCGCCGAAACAAAAGGTGCAAGTTTACTGAGCGCAGCAATGGCTGCAATGGGCCCAACAAATGGTCAAAATGAAGCCGAAAAGAAAGGCATCGAAGCGATTGATTTGGCCGGCGGCGATGGTGACGAAGATGCAGCTCAACAAGCAGCAGCATTGCCACGAATTTATCTCTCCAATTTGAGCCAATTGCAAGAGAGATCGGCCAACTTTAGAATGGGCGGCGAAGTGGACAGTGCACAAAAAGAAAACGGTCAAATTGAAAATGTGAAAAAATTCAGTGAAAATCATGAGCAACTATTGAGATCGTTTGCAAACAATTTGAATTGTGATCAGTGCGGATTGAAATTGGATTCGGAAATTCAACTTGGATTGCACATTCTGCAAGAGCATGCACCGAAAAACCTGAGTAAAGTTGGCGACCCGAAATCAGCCGAAGATGAAATACCGAAAATTTTTGTGAAAAAAGAAATCGGTGGCACATCATCGTCGTTGACAAATAGCTGGAACAGTGACGATGATCGAGAAAAGCTGATGCAAATGGCTGCAAACGGACAATTGAAACCGGAGGAATGGCTTGCATCACTATCTAATTTACCATTTGCATTTCCGCCTGAGGCAGCCGTAATGCTATCGGCTTCGGGCTATTTGCCACAATTGCCACTGCTTGGCGTTCCCAATAATCCGTTTGCTTCGGCCGATGGTTTGCCACGATCGGCCGCACCACCGCTACGAATTTTCAATCCGGAAGCCTACTGCGATCTCTGCAATAAGGAATTTTGCAACAAATACTTCCTGAAAACGCACAAAGCCAACAAGCACAATATCTATGAGTCGGTCACATCGACAACCGAAACACCCACCACAAGTCAACTCAATCAAATGTCACAAGTCTTTCAGATGCAACAACAACAATTGGCCGCTCAGCAACAGCAAATGGTATCACCAAAATCACCGCCACCACAATCCACATCGTCATCGTCTCAACGTCAATCGCCGTCTAGCGGTTCACAATCCGGGGCCCAGGAAAATTCAGTGATGTGCGATATTTGTTTCAAACGTTATCCCACTTTGGTTGCAATGCGACGCCATCGATCAAAAGTACATGAGATTCCACCGCCAAATGATTCGAACACCGATGCAAAAATGTCGACAAACACATCCAACGCATCGACTCCGATTACAATGCCAGACGGTTTCCGTGAAGATTTCTCCATCGAACAAGAAGACACAACATTCACCCCGCAACCACGGAAATTGTCGCCGCAATCGATTCTACAGGCACGTGAAGCCAATTTCTCCGTGGACAAATTGAAACGGCTCGGTGTCATCAATCCGGAGGCATTCTGCGAGATTTGCTGCAAAGAATACTGTAACAAATACTTTTTGCGTACGCATAAAATCAAACGGCATGGCATCTTCATGCCACTCGACGATGCAATCCTAAAAGATGGACGTTCAATGGCTAGTGCGGCCGCTGCCGCTGCAAGTGCATGGCAATTGATGCAAAATGCTCCGCTGAATTTGATTATGAACAATGCCGAAGCACTGAACCAACTGCAAAACCAACGTAAGAAACTCGAGGCGGGTGAAATTCGTAAACTTTCCATTGAAAGCACCGACGATGAGCTTGAGCAGCCGCATAAAAAGCGTAAATTAAATGACAGCGACAAGAAACTGATTGACGATACGGACGATGTTGACGAAGCCGAAAATAAATCCACCGACAACCAGCAAGACAGTGAAAATATAAGTGTCGACCTACAAAAGCTACAAAGTATGATAATGCAGTTGAACGACTTGAATGCCCAGCGCCCGGTAATGTGTGGCATTTGCGGTAAAGAGCAAGAGAATCAGTTTGTTTTGCACACTCACATGTTGACCGAGCACACGAACATCGGTGATAATAACAATGGTCTAATAAAATCATCGCCGAGCACATCACCAGTCATCAATCAAACCACGGAAACGTGTAAACATTGTGACAAAGAGCTACCCAATGCGTTTGCATTGAATCAACACTTGTTTGAAGTGCACGGTATTTCGCCGACAAGTCCGGCGCGTGAAGGATTCGTCACACCTGAACGGCCGATTTCGGGCATAAGTTTGCCACCACAAGCACCAAATGCGCAGATTAACGAACGTCGACCGTACACAATCACACCAACCAGCAGCTACTGTGAGATTTGCAACAAAGAATTGTGCAACAAGTACTTTATGAAAACCCACATGCAACGAATGCACGGCATCGAAATCGAAAATGGAGCTCAAATCGGCGGCGTTGTTTGCAACATTTGCAACAAGGAATTGTGCAGCAAATACTTTTTGCGTGTACATAAACACAACACGCATGGTATTGTCGAAGATGGATCACCGTTACCACAGCCACGTCAAAATGGTGATCAAGCCGAACCAGAGCCAACGCCAATATTCCCATCGGTCGATGCTTCGTTGAAATCGGGTGAAGTTGCAAACGATTTGAGCAATCGGTATTTCACACACTTTGCCGAAGTGTGCCCATTGTGCAATCGTCGTTTCCGCGGTGCAAAATGGTTGCGAACCCATCTGTTAACCGATCACGGTAAACAAGGTACCGATAAATTGCGTGAAATCGAACAACAATTGGTCAATTTACCAAAATCGAACAGTCCTCCGATTAAAATTCCAAACGGTACATTCCCGGGCTTGAATCCAACCGATCCGAATTTCATGCAAAAACAAGCACTCAACAGCTTATTCTCCGTTGACGAATCGCCGATTTCAAAAGCAAAAGAATACCAATGCTCATTCTGCTCGTTTTCCACACCATCATACGCATTTCTCTACATTCACAAACGTTCATTGCACGCTGCCCTCATGACCAATGAAACTCTGGCCGGTTTA
Source organism: Sitodiplosis mosellana (assembly GCF_009176505.1). Lineage (NCBI taxonomy): Eukaryota > Metazoa > Arthropoda > Insecta > Diptera > Cecidomyiidae > Sitodiplosis > Sitodiplosis mosellana. The sequence goes on from NW_022595244.1 coordinate 2,409,181, forward strand.
AATATTCCCGGCGATAATAATGGGCTTGCAAATCAATCTGAATCGGCCGTTTCCATTGCAAAAGATCAACCGTTGGCCCTGAAGACATCAAATGAAACCGCTTCCGTTGGCAATACACCACTATCAACACCAGCCACAACACCAATTCCGATTCAATTGCCAGCCTCCGAATTAAATCCAAACATTTCCTCCCCCATGCACAAAGCCAGCCATTTAAATGATGTGGAAATGCTGTTAAAAGGCGCATCACCTGAGCAAAAATTCAAAGATGACCAACAGCGTCAGGATCAATTTGAAGCTCAGAATATTTTAGCTGAAATGGCAAACATCACCAAACGACCAACAACCTATGCCATACCACAGGAATTCAGCAACGGTATGTTTATGCAATCATTCCTATTGGAGCCCATCGACAACGATGACACCAACGACAATGGCAACAACGCAAAAACAAGGTTCGTACCATCCGTTGTATTTTTACCGGTCAGAGAACGTATTGCTGGCAAAACTACTGTTTCATTCTCCCTAACACCGGCTTAAACCCAGATGATGATTGACAAACACTTTTACAATTTGCCAAATTACCAAAAAAAAATCAATGAATTTACATACAAACCCACAATATTTCCACACAAAAGCAGGAGAATGAAACAGAAGTGTAGAAAACCTGAACGTGTGAAAAGTTGTATTATTTAGCTACTTATCGATAACAAAAAAAAGTAATCACATTAATGCTACATAAAGAATATACATAAATAATTTATATACCATAAACTATCCTCATTTCTAGTTATTGTGCAATGCTAGTCAAATTTAATTATTACTTATTGTCTGATCAAAAAAAAGAAGAGTAAAAAACCAAATACACAACACAAATGACTATGGTTAATCCTAGACTAAAACATATAAAACACTGTAAATGAGAAACAAGTGAATGAGTCACAGAAACTGATAAATTGCAAATGAACAAACCAAATAATAGACAAAACCAGTCAAACCGTGAAATGAACCGACAAAAAAAGAAAGAAAGAATGAAAGAAATGAAGCGGATCGAAGACTGAGTATAAAATGTGAACCGAAAAAAGGGAAGAAATTGAAGATCGAACAGGAGAGTCTATGAAGAAAGAAACGGCCGCTCCACTGTCCAAAACGGGGAGGCGGTCAGCGAACAGTGATGTTTTCAACAAAGTTCCTATCAAAAAATCAAAAATAATTTAAATTACGCAAGTAAATACCTCAAAAATATGAAATAATTAAACTATTATTTATTGTATAAAGCATTCCATGATTTTGCTCTTGATTTCCATCTTTTCTTCCGGAGTCATCTTGATCTTCGTTTCATTTGTATCGATTTTTTTTTAATTCAAAGATTCATTGCTCAATTTCATCCAATTTTATGTTCATTTTTTAGATGCGAAAGAAAAACAGGTCTCTTTGAATGTACATTATTGTTTATTTTGTTCTCAAAGTCAAAGCGAATGAAATCAAATCAGGTGTTTTTTCCATTTAGTGTAAATTTAATATGTAATTTTTAGATAATTGTACTAACACGACGAATTGAATGCAAATTTCAAATCGAAATAATCAAAGAGCCGTTTGTCATTACGGCAAAACACATTGTTCACAGCTTGTAAAATGCTTAACAAAATGAATTCACCAAACCGCAAACAAACAAAAAAAACTCATCCATTCAATGGCTTATAAAGATAAAATTATGTACAGACTCTCCAGGTTGAATAGTCTCTAGTCAGTATTCAAAATGCCAAACAATTAAAATAGCCGAACATGTGCAAAGAATCAAAACCAATAATAAACAAAGAACAAATCTTAAATCAAATTAATATGAACGCGAAACGAATACAATGAAATAAAAAAAGAATATGTAATATGAAAATACACTCAGGGCTTAACTAAAAGTACAATCTTTTGACATAAGTTTATCAAATACATAAAAAAACTCTTTAAACTAAATGTGTTGAATAAGCATTGAAAGCCGATCGCTGATTCGGCGCTGGTATATCGCCACAGAAAATTCTGAACCATCGAAAAATGAAAAAGGCACGGTTTAAGTTGGGAAATGATGCGAACATGTTGCCAAATGACAAAATATTATTCAAATTCAAATACAACATGTTGTTTGCATTTCCAAAGCCAAAATATCGACCAAAAGCACAGAGTGTTGATGGCAAACCACGATCCATTTTGGCGATAAATTTGTTCTCAGAAAAAAGATTAGAATATTCCAATCGAATGGGGCATCAACGCGGAATTTAGCCACTGCTAATGACTCTAAAAAATGTTTTGATGCTGTGTGCCTTTTTAGCAGTTGCTTATTTCTCAATCGCATCATTTCCTAATGAAATCATTCAAAATGAATCCAAATTTATCTAGTAAAATGACGTCGATGACGGCAAAGAATTGGCGATCAGTGATCAAAAACAAAAACCGAAAAGGTGACACAATTTCCAAATCAAACTCAAATGAATCAAAAAGAGTCAACCAAAACCACGACAAATATCTTAATTTGACGGCACGAGAGACAACACTAATTGGATGTCTATTCATTGGACGGAAATGCCAAAGAGAGAACAAATCAAAACGAAATCTTCTCCAAAAGGAGATGCTCCTCGGGACGAAGAGACGAAGAAGAAGACACTTTTTCATATATTTTGTAGTTTGAACGGGTGATATATATGGAACTGTTTTGTTATAAACACACATACACACAATGAAACAATACACATTTGTACACATTTTTAACACACAAACACTTTCAATCAGAACAATGGACAGATTTTCATTTTGATTTAATATTTATTTCTTATAAGCTTATTATTTGTAGACAAATTTAAATTAGGACTATTTTTAATTTTATTTTCTCTTAAATAAAAAAAATGATTCGAAGAATTTATGACTTTTTGGTTGAATTTTTTTATTTTATTTCTTTGTTTTTCGTTTAGTTTTGGTTTATTTTCAAAATTGAGAGGTAAGAAGAGAGATGGACCACATTATTTTCGTTTGTTTTTATTTCATTATTTTGTTGAAGAGACCAGTAATTGGATGTAATATGGGTGACCAGTGACCGAATATGACGAAATTTGTCTCGTATTACACACGCGGCAAACGATTGAATTGCCAATTTAAATGAATAAGATATCATTGATTGATTACATTGACAAAGTCAACAAATCATCGGAAAATACGGGATTTGGCGTCGCAGAACTACACATTGTACAGTTTGGAGTGCCAGCCAACTGACAATCTACTCAAACGAAATTATAAGTTGACATTTTGTCCATTTATAAATATAGTTTTCATTTTACTTCAATAAAATTGAATAAGATTTATGATAACATTTCGACTTTTTTCGACATCAAAAAGATGGAAAAAAAAAGTTCAATCATACGGGCGAATTGAATGTCGTTAAACATGCGGTTGACTGAAAACATAATCAATTCCGAAAAGTAAGAATTAATGATTTTTTTTTCTCTCCAGTTGACAATAGTCCAAATGAAGAGAAAAATAACTTTTTTTGTATTCTCGCTGGAAAAAAAACACGCACACACGATATTCTGGATGGCTTCAGAACAATGCATTCACAATTACACTCAATTATTATGCAAGAAATCACTCCGATGATACACATCCGAATCAATCTGCCTATAAGTTCAATTGATTGGCCCTTTTGAAAATTCGTTTGCTCTTCTCATTTTTTTTCGACATTGTTTTTTTCGTTCTCTCAAACTGACCGTTATGAAAATGACACATTCCCCCATCAATTTGTATTTTATACAAAAACGATGCTGTTCGTTTTTTTTACTGTGGCAAACACAACATTAAAATGAAGTCTATATTCAAATTGAAATACATCATGCTGTTTGCATTTCCAAAGCCAACCAAACTATTATATTTCGACCATATGAATAGGAAATGCAGTTTTCGAGTCGAGAGAGAGACACCGGAAAAAAGCAAGAAACCAATGCATTCGATCGATTTCTAATGCATTCAAAAGAATAAAAATCAACAAAAATGCATAAAAACTCGGCGTACACATTTGATTTTGAATTAAATTGCCCTAATTTTCTGTGCACATTTTGATCTCGTGTGTGCCGGTGCAGATGAGAATAGACCATTGCCCTTGTCAAAATGGAATGAGGGTTCGTTTTGCATTTTACCATTCATTCGAATACATAAGAGTGAGAGAGAGAGAGCAAAAAAAATAATTGATTTTATTTTATGCACATTTTTATTGTGCATATGCATTTCCAAAAATGTGTTGCTCGTTGTGATTCACATTGTGATTTCTTTCCAAATTGCAGTTTGCATATGCGCACAATAATGAGCATTGATTCCGGAGATTTCCAGCAATGCGCCGCTTTTCAAAACCATTAAAAATATGTATATGCGTACATTTATCATGTGCAGACGACACATACACACAGTCCTTTTGCCATTATTTCAATGCCACTCACATTCGATTTCATTTTTCGGTAAAAAAAAATCGATTTTGAACAAAACAAAACCATTTTTCTATTCTTTTCAATTCTACCTAAAAAATCGACGTATTCATTTCAAACTCGAACAAAAACGGTTACGCATGAAAACACTCACATTCACACACACGTCTAAATCGAAATGTCCGGCATGCATCGTACCGATCAAAATGCATAATTGAAAAGTTTCTCTTTTTAATGGCAATTTCATTGACCATTTGCGATTGATTCCGTTTCTACACGGAACAAAGACATAGAAGAAATGAAAAAAGATCACCAGGAAGGGAAAGATGCGCAAATGTTTCGATACATGTTAAACCGAATGAAAAAAATGGATTTCCAACGTGCAGCTGCCCGATAGCACGCGTTCGATATGCTTACGGATCCGATAGTTAGGTAGATTTATGGTAATAATTCATATCCTTCGATTGAAATACAGTTGAAAAAGACAGAAAAAAAACGAGCGAAAATTCCATGTTGCGATGAAGGCATGTGATTTACCTTTTTTAAAAGCAAACACCAAACGTACACAAACTCACAGAGTGTTCATTGATTGAATTGCGACAACGTTGGAAGCCAATGAACAAATTTCACTAGCATTTTTGAGCATTGCGTGCTGGATAATGAAGAAATGAGAAATGTCAAAAAGTATGTGATTTCGAAGGTATATTCTCATTCGTCCTTTGCAATCGAAGTTTTCGTTTCACTTCGACTCAAACATGGGTTAAATAGATTTCAACTCCAAATCACAAATAGAGACATGAAAGTAATAATGATGAAAAGAGGCGGATTTGTGTATTGACTGCCACCTACGACTAGACAAAAGTCGACTTTTGTCTCCAATCTCAATCGAAGCACGCATAATCGATTCGAATACACGCAGCGATAGCGAGAGCGACAGTGAAATGTGTAATTTTAACTTTCGATTGTAAAGTTCGTGGCATATGTTTTTTGGTACGGTGTGTGGCGCACGCGTTTCATACCGCATTACAGACAGAAAAAACGCACACCTGTTTATAGTCTAAACACAGAAACAACAACAACAACAACACACAGCGGCGAACCGTTCCTTTTCGTTTTACAATGTCATTCGATTATAATTGTTTGCGTTTGGTGGTGGATCGATGCCAGCAATGTTTGTAAAACATTTGTCAAACCATTTGTATTTCTTCTTTTCTTCCCCGTTGTTGTATTGAAATGTGGAGAAATGTATATAGTCTTCTTATCTAAGCGCTGAGCAAATAGCCCGTTTCGGTCGTTTGAGTGCTGTGCCTGTAAATTGAAAAGAATTTTGTTCGGTTTTTTTTTTTCATTTCGCGCGCACGGTGGTAAAACATAATTACTGCGTTTTTTGTCGTGGCTCGTGCGAAGGAAAAAAAAGACGAAAAAATATGATTTCAAAGGTGTTTCTCCACGGTCGTTTATTCTTTTCGTCGATAATAACAAAGGAAAATACTCATCATAATCAAAGTATAAATTTTCCACACATTTTTTTCCTATCATTTCGTCCTGCTGTTTGTTTCCAGTCGCAAGACATTCCCTTCTATTCAATAATGATAATGGCACGTATACACTCTCGCTCAGTCCGAATTTCATTAATTTACATATTTTTTTCGTTGTTGTTTTTTTCGTTGTTGCTTCGGCTTTGTTTCCGACCCATTCTAATCTTATATCCATTTTTCGATTTTTCACCGTGGCTCTTATCATTCGATTCGATCGCTTGAAATGACCAATAACGCAAATGACCATATTTCGACCCATTTTTACTTTTGGACTTTATTAAAGTTGAATTTCGAATGAAAGAAACACCGAAAACAACAAATTCACATGCAAACCGACCACTTCTTCGGTTGTGAAATGAAAACGTTTCGTCGCATCAAATTTCGGCCATTGACGATGCGAGGTGGTGACGACGATGGTTGCTATGACCAGTTCAGGAACAGCTCGTTTCAAAATATATTGCATTCATTTATAACATTTAATAATCCTGGCGAATGTGAAAAATGGTGAAAATAAATTGTGTGGGACGCGACGAGCAAGACGACGACGACGTTGATGATGCACCAAATCTTGGAATGGACAAAACCAAAGCGGCCGTTAGATAAATACATGTTAAATAATAAGAATGTACGGTTTTTGCCGCCAAAGTCCGGCCCCGCAATGAATCGCTCTTGTCTGTGTGATCTAAAATAACGCATTTGTTCCATTTGTACACGGAGAAGAGATACAATGGTCCATAATACGACGACGACGACGACGACGACGACGATGACTTTTATACAAGCATCTTGCCCATTTTCATTTCAACATCTCGTTTCAATTTCGGCCGCTCAAACATATATGTATGTTAAGTACGGCGCAAACCAGCGAACGAACGAACGAAAGACAGAGGAGGGGAAAGAAAGAGCGAGACAGAGGAAGGGAAGCGCACATATCACAAAAATCCCGTGCAATTCTTTTTTGACGCAAGTTTTTCTTCTCTCTTTTCCATAATATCTTCGCTTCGCTCTTCTTTTTTTTCAAAAATTTATGGATATTAATAATGGGAATAATAATAATAATAATAATAATAATAATCATCATGTGCCATTAAGCAAGAATATGCAGATACATCCCAATGTCATGTATATCCATATGTATGAGGCGACTGCAAATACGCATTTGAATACAAAGTCACCCCTCACTCGTAGCTCTCTCTCACACACACACAATTCCAATTCCACACAATATCAACATCGTTGAAGCTGTCGTTTCATGTCAATGCCACAATTATTTTTTCTACTCTCGCTCTCGATGTGTGTTTTCCATTCGGTTTTGCATGGCACGGCGATTTTCATGCGGACGGCTCTTTTTTCTCATTTCTTCCTTTCCTACTCTCACTTCTTCTTCATCTTTTGCAACTTTGAATTTGTCACTTGTATTATTGCCACATATATTAATAAATTCGCCAAATGGAAATCCATACAAGTTTGCATAGATGAGCGCCTGTAAATGTTCACATTTTAGACTATTTGTCGTGCGGAAAGATCGGAAAATAAAACGTGTAGCAAAAATGGCTTTTCAGAATTTTCTATGGCTTTCTACCGCCTCTTCATGAATGACATACACACGCATGTGTGCATTTAATATGAATCGCTTTTTTTCTCGAGTAAGAAACGATAAAAATCGGCAGCGAGAGAGTGAGCATCAAATTAAAATGGGGTGGTTTTCTATGCAAATTCATAGGCGAATTTTGTATTCGAAACTGGCAACCATGGTGATTTTTCTACATTTTCGGCCACATATTGTGCACGTATTGTGTGTGTATGTGTGCTGTTGACGCCGACAAAAATGGCAATTTATTTCGAAAAATTGTTTTGGAAAAATAAGTAAAAGAAGAAATGAAATGAGATTTGCAATCCGTAGAAACGGTTTTCATGGCAACGCGATGAGAAGCAAATATTCGACTGGTGCACACACACTCAGCATGGCGAGAGAATGAATTCGTTCAGCTTCGAAATAGAAAAATTAAAAGCGGAGAATGACAGCGACGACATGAAAACGAAAACGAATGGAATAATGAAACGGAAAACCTATAATGCCCGAAGTAATCATTATTAATGCACACGCGTGACGTGGAAATAACAAGGAATGCATCACAAAAATCCAAATGCTATCGATTTCAATAACAATAATAATAATTCGTACAGGTCATTCGGCGAATTCAACCGTGTTTTTTCTCCTCTCTGCTGCGCTCTTTTCAGAAAGAACTCGTTAATCACCCCAAAATCAAAGTGGTCAAGGGTGCAAAGACGAAAAAAAGAGAAACATTTGCAATCGCAACGGAAGGTTGGTCGATTTCAATTAGACTTTGGTATCCGTTGCCGGAGATTCAATCTTCTTTCGTGTTTTTTTTTTCTCGTTCGATCTGCATTTTCTGGCTTTAACGAAGTGAATGCGCCCTTCGATGACCATAGACATAGGTCAAAGCGTCCATTTATTCGGGCACTTCAATTATTTTTTGTGTACGTAATTGAGATAAAAAAAAGTACGGCTGTCGTTTTTACTCTTGTTTCTAATCATTTCACTGGTCTCGATAAAAAATTGAAGAGCCAAGTGTGCGAACGGAGTGGGCAAAGCACAGCACACACACAAAGAAACAATTATGCGCTCACAAATCGATGGACAGCGGCTAGCTGACACTTGCACAAAGGCCAGTTTCGGACGAGTCCTTTTGTTATTATTAGGATGTATTTTAGAAATACACAAATGCATACATATTTGATGTGTGCGGCGTCGTGATCAAAATCGGAAATAATGGCAACGTTCGTCGAGTCGACTGTCTCGCTCGCTCTTTCTCCCTCTCTCTAATGGATTCTTCGTAATGATTGGGATTCGTTTGTCCATTTCACCCTCTACATCAAAAAGCGAAACGTATTCGATTTCGCTAACATTCAGTGACATAATCTACTTATCTTGTTTTGCGCTTGTCAATAAAATCCATTCGTCTCTGTGATGCCGCTTGTCATCGCCGCCGACCTCTTAACGAACTTCACGATTATCGCATTGGCAAAATATTTTCTAATCGCTTGTGCAAATCGTCCGCAACGAAAAATTCAATAATTCGAACAACATTTGGCTGTGGAATGAACAGTTTCAATGAATTATCGCCGACGATGGATGAGTCACTTAAAGTGAAAACCAATTTTTATGCCCAACATTTATGCATAAATCGAACATTTGTTCCATTTGAAAATGGCCGATATTGATCGAATTTCAAATTCAACGTTACGATTTGCAGTGTTCCACAGCCTTCTTAAAACTACGATGACTGATAACAATCATATGAACGCATAAAATATTGCCGGGCTTGTGAACGGAACAAACAACGCGCTACCCATCAAAATCTATAAATTATGCAAAATTCAATAGTATTTTTGGATTTTATTTTCATTTTGCGTGAGAATGTTGAACGAAAACTATGCAAACGACTGCCAGTAAAAAGAAATAAGCCATGATTTGAGTTTCCTTTTGAAGAGAAATGGCGAAAAGAATTCGAAAGAAATGAAATTCCATAAAATATGGCTTCGAATGGATTGTTCGTGTTTCACATTTCGAATTTATATTATGTGAAATTTTTCGATGCATAAATTTAATATTTGCTCATTTTCAGAGACCGAAAATTGAGTCGACAACGAAGATAACATCAGCATTATTCATATTTCGTTGTTGTCGTCGCCGTAGTCGTTGTTGCTGTTGTTGCTCTGCAATTCCAAAAATGTTCAATGTACACAGAGCGAGCGAGCGAGCGAGTGAAAGAGATCCTTTACAATGTCAAACACACGCATTATCCAATTCAATAAATGTTAAATGTCTTCATATATGTGAATGTAACAGCGTCGCGCATCATGCGTGTGTTGAATGCTCACTAGAAGCCATAATATTATTATAAATGAATATCAATGGAATTTATTTTTTTATTTAATATTTTTTTCCTATTTCGGCGTGTTTTTCACCCGCGCACAATTCTTTCGAATCACAGAGCGCCAGAAGAATGATAAAAAACGCTGAATTGAAAGCAGTAAAATTCAAAAATGTACGCACTATTCGCTGGAATCGTATCAAATATGGTGAAATTTTGTCATATATTAAATTCAGTGTTGTAGAATTTTTAGAGCGCATAAGTGCGCCATTGAAATGAATGTGAAAAACGAATGGAAATGCCGATGTGCGTTCTTCAACAGAGAGAAACGAATGAAAAAAATAGCTTGAATTCAAGTGAAAATGCTTCGACATACCGAAAGAAAAAATAACAATCAACGAGCCAAAATGAGATCGCAACCAAACAAGTGTCTCTTATGCTTCAAGTAACGCATTCTTTCGTACTTTTCTCTCGAGCAGCAATCGTAAAAAATCAATAACGTTGCACAGAAGAATGAGACATCCTTTTATTCTATTGAATACAGAAAAAAATGAAAAAATATTCTGAGGGACGCAAAAAAAAAACTTTGAAGAGACGAATTCTTTTGCTTCTTTATTCAGTCGAGAGATAGCAACTCGGAAAAAATGTACATGTCAAGTATGTATATGGATCCCGCAATTGCGTTGAAAAATTTCTCAAATTTCGTTTTTTAAAGTCGAGTCACATGTGTGCACTCATGTTACTGACGGCATCAAATTAAAATATTTGATTGAACGCCATTTGAATTCCATTCAACGTTATGAACTTGTCTCTCAACAACAACGACAACAACAACAACAAAAACAACAACAAGGCTCTGTCGCACTGCGACGATCCAACTACCCGACATACCACTTACTTTGACCTTCAACCAACCAACCATCTCTTTCACATGTTTGACAAGTGTCTCTCTTTCACATGTTCAATTCCATGCATGCTCTTCTGTTTTTCATGTTTTACTTTTCCTTTGTCTCTTTATTTAACTTTCTGTGGAAAACATTGCTTAAATATAAGAATTGCAAACCAAAAAAAAACGAGAAAAAGTGACAACCGCATAACCTAATAAGACGTAACTGAAAATGACCTTTTTAAAGTACCTTTTCAAAATGAGCAAAAAATCAAAAATAAAATTCGATCCGGTTCAATATTGAGCCCATCGTCTTTTAAGTATTTAAACATTAACATTATGAAGAAAAAAAAAATATGAAAGAATAACGAAAGAAAAAACAATCTTAACAAAAAAAAGAAACAATGAAAATGAAGGGAAGAACTATATATTATTAAATATAATAGGCAGGCGTAAACTCAAATTTTCTTTCTTTATTTATAAGAAGGAGAAGGTGAAAACATTGTCATGAGTAAAAAAACCCTATTTAAAAGTATTTCTTGTAAGTCATTTAGTTGTTTAGTGGCAAAATAGATCTTTTCTCATTGGCATAACTGTAAACCACATCAAAAAAAAGAAGAAAAAGGAAAAAGGGCTTCAACTCAATTGAACTCTTCAATCAGAGGAGCATTTAATGGATTTTCATTTTTCAACACCTTAACCAAAGCGACTAGTAACATATAAGAAAGTGTGACGAAAATCCGAAGCGCAATTAAAATTGATACCGATCGCAACGCAGTAATCCATTAATTACACACTCATTTACGTGTCTTTGCATCAAGATCTTGTAACATTTCATCATCGATAGACAGAAAAAAATTGTCGTTTTTGTGTCCATTGTCATCCATGCAACACGCGACAAAATCCGCTTTTTGCGTCTGCGTTTTCATTTTCCAATACCAGATCAAGACTCATTTATTTATATTGTCGAAACAAATCCCATTAATAAAATTTGACACATGTCATTTTGAATACCACGTCCCCCATTTTCAAATTCAAGTTTTTGTTTTGTTCAGCTAGAAAAAAGAGCGAGTATTTTGTCCGGAGAATAAATCACCATTACCGCTGTCGGAACTTATGAAATGTGACAAAAAAAACGGGTAAAACATGCTCAGTTTTTTTTTATTCAAAATTCTTTACAATTTTAGAAGTTTTACCCCATATTGTTGGTTGGTCGGCTGTAAAATACGTACATATTGTTGTTGTTTACGTCATCGCACAGAAAAAACGACGACGGAATAAAAAGCGAATGAAAAATAAAAGTAATAATCGCCCAGCACACACCATTTACGAAGCGAAACAATTCGAGAGTAAATACACATGATCTTTTAAATTAAAAATAAACAATTTGTTTAGTTGTTGGTTGGTGCTACCCTCGTTTGTGCTACGGTGCTGCTGCAAACTAGCAGCTGGTTCAAAAGGGCACGAGCGCGTGAAATTTTTAACACAGATTTCGGCCTTTTTTCCAAAAATTTGGAAACGAAAGAAATTTTCTACAGCCCAATCGTATGAAATCGAATCGTATTCGATTGGGGTCGGTGAGTTTTGGGCTCATAAATAAATGCAGTTTATTGCTTTGTTATTCCAGCCAAAATGCATTCCGTTCAAAAGATTTCGTCAACATTGCCATTCAGTCGATGCGTGCTATGGGACTGAGAGGGTGCAGAAGAAATTTAAACATTCGCAACACCTACAACACACTGTTGATCGACATATGCATTTCTAATTTCACATTGAGTCGCAATTGAGCTCGTCTTTCCACAATGAGTTGAAAATCGACTCTGTGCACTTCATTACCGCATGCATTCACGATGACAAGAAACGAAAGCAGTTTCATCCCTTTTTGGTCGTTACATTTGTGACACTTTATTTACCTCTTTTTTGTCGTTGTCGAGAAATTGAATTAAGTTTGCACAACATGCGCGACACATGCATGCACGAGCTACAATTATAAAAATAGTTGAAAATTCCATTCGAACCCATCACCATCATCATCAAATGGCGACAGCAAAGGATTGAGCAGATGTTTGAAAACCTTTGTAATTCGGCTGTATCTGCTACACGCCGGTGTCTGCATGTGTGTTTCCAAAAATTTGGAAAAATATAAAATCAAATTCATTGGACTCGCAAATAAAAAGGGTTTATTTTCACTCGCTTAACAACAAGCGTCAATAGAGAGGAGCGCTCAAAAATTGCCGGCGACGTGATTTCGTTCTCGGTTCATTGTAACATGAATTTCAAAATGCGGCCGATTGTTATTCCCGTATGAATTTGAACCCATGTCTGAGCATCCCATTCGTATGTGCAACAAGTAAACAAAACACTGAACATCCATCGAATGAGAATGAATGAACGCATCACATTCATTGCTGCAATTTTCCAATATTTTTTTTCGGTGTGTGTCTTGTGTGCTCTGAGTGAAACAAGTAAAAGGGTAAAAGTCGACCATTGTTATTGCCATCGTTTACGCAATTCATCCGATGCCAGCACAACACAACGCACACACATTTCCAACTCAACGCTAATCAATTCGTATTAAATCCCTCGTTTCCAAATTTTTGGAAAAAAAAATCATTTATAATGACGGTATAAAGTACGAAATTGGCACATCTAACCCTAAATTTTAACTGAAAAAATCGGATTAAACAGGGAAATAGAGAGAAATGGTGTGCTGTAGCATCGATCACAACACATAACTGACGCACCAACAGTTCAATAAATACTTGAAACAGTGAAAAATGGTCCCTTTTCTAAACTATTGCCAGACGAATTAAATTCGGTTGGAGAAAAATAAAAAGAGCCGTTCAATTACAATCGATTCGATGTAACTTCGAGTAAGTTAACCTTAACGCATACAACAAAAAATGTCAAATTGTTGAATTTTTTGCCGTAAAATTCAGTGTCGTCGCGCTGCCATGCCCTCGTCTTGCACGCTTTTTAAATAGATCATCACCCCAGGCACGCAAATATTGACGCTGTTTCATCCCTCTCTCCCTTCTAATCCTTTTATTTTGAACAAAAGTTCACAGATTCGATACATTCATTAGTGTTTTTCAGTTATTCGTGCAATTTCGAAATTTATGGATTTTTCACATTTTTTCGTTGTATTTTTTTTCGCTGTTGTTGTGTAAAATCTCATAAACGAACGAATGCCAAGAGAAAAAACAAAAATTTCAAACGGGTGCGTCAGAAAGCATGGTGCGTTTTCTTCGTTTCATCACTTTTCCTTTAGAGACCAACGAATAGCGTCAAACGCAAACAAAGGCACGAAGAATTTATATTTTCACTGAATTGAATGGGGTTAATGCAATCGGCCCAGCACCGTTGCGATAGTGTAAAATTATGCGAAATTACGCAAATGTTTGAGTGTTGAATCAGCGACCATATAGCGCGCGCTATCAATTAGATTTCATAATAAAAAATATTTGTGTCTTCACAATAGAGCAGAAAACTCAGAAAGGTGGAGCCATTAATGGAGAACTCTGTGCTTCAAACGGACAGAAAAATGGAAAGTTGCCGTTCTGCTTTTGACGGCGAAGGACATTGGAATAACTAGTGTATATTTTACGCAAACTTCGAGTCGAAAGGAAAACAAAACAGCCAAAAAAAAACACGAAACACGTTGCTCTTTATCTTGGTGACATTCAACTTCCTTTCATAATGCGCGCCCCTCTCCTGCAAACTCCAGTTAATAAAAAAAAGCAAGGGAAATGTTATTCACAAACAATCTTTATGCATTTCGACTCTTTTTTTATGTCTGTCTTAAAGAATCGAAAAGGAGAAAAAAACACACAACCATCGTACCGATCGAAACTATTTATTCACGGGCCCTACCTTTTTTCCACACATTTCAAGTTTCACAATGGAACTATAGTTTTTGATGAAATTTTTTTTGTGTTTGCGAACAATGGGACTGTGGCCAAAAGAAACAAAAAAAAGGAAAAACTATTGAGAAAAAGAAACAACAAATGCGGATGGGTGCTGTATTCCATTCGAAATGAAGAACAAAAAAGTCAAAGCATAGCATTTTGGCACGAGTTCAAAATCATTTCTATGTTGTCATTCGATTAAGGTCAAATTTTAAGTGTGTATTTTTTCTATCGTCATTCCTTTTATTCAATGGTAATCAACCCCAGAAAAATCATAACAAAAGGAATTGAAAAATACAACACTTGTTCAGAAATTATAGAGTCATTAATAATCACAAAAAAAATTGATCGTAATTTCTTTTTAATGTAAAATCGAAGTGGAAAGACATTTTCGTGTGCGACGTCGAAATTACATGTTTTTTGACGTGATTGGATCACCGTCTACAACGCCGAACAACGCTGTTATCAAAGTGCGTAATTTCGTTAATTGAAATTTGAAAGCCAACCGGCAACAAAGAACGGAATTGGTCTGAGCGTCGCGGCCGATGGAATCAGTTGCGGGCCATAATAATTATCCACCCGAAATTAAACTAAAAACTAAAACCCAACGACGATTCTCTACACGGATTCGACTTGTAAATAAATAAGACGCTTGAATAGGTTTATGCCTGGTCATTCGGCACAACAACAATCGACAGAGAGAGAGAGAACAAAAAAACGATTAAGCAACGTATTCATTAACCATCGAAAGTGAAATTATAATTTATTGCTTCATTATTTGGTTGGATTTTATCGCGGTGCTTTCCATTTTTCATCGATATTCGCCGGCTGGATACGCGCCGTGTACACTTGGACACACACGCTGTGTGAATGTGTGATCCACTCGAAATTTTTCATTAACGAAAAACCCATCATAAAACTATATCACAATTCAAACGAAAGTGAAAAAAATGAACCAAACACAGCGAGAAAACCGCGTCGAAATGAAAAGCAGCTTGTTTCAATTCCATCAAATGGAACAAAAAAAGTATATATTTATATCATATTTTGATGACTGCGTTTGGTGTACAAGTGGGCGATCGCTCGCGCGCGCGTTTATCAGAATAAAATTAAAGTACACGCGCTTCAAAGCACCAACCAACCAGAGAGAAAAAAGTGGTGATTCCTTATCAGCGAAATGTTATCGCGGAACGAACACAGCACCAAATCAATCCAAAAACGACGAGAGACCATTACCCTAATTTAAAACCAACGCAATGAAAGCCAAAGTGGTGAAAAACCACCATAATTATTCATCGAAAGCCTCGTTTCCGTGGTACATGGACACACAGAACAAAAAAAATGAAAGGATTGGTTTTTCACCCTCACAGAAATGTACTCATATAATCCATACTATGTATTTGAATCACAAACTTCGAAACGATCTGAATTTATAATTGATGACATCAGCCAGCCCAAATGGTGAAATTCCAGCGCATAATAATTCGAAACATTTTTCATTAGCACATGCTTCGCAACCATCGGCCGGAAACGCCATAATTTAAATTCCACTCGAAACATATCCACGCATTTTGGAAGTTTTCGTGCGATTTTCCGTCTTCCAGTGCCCCGTTCGCCCCAACCAAGCCGCAGAAATTGTACGCAAATTCGTCAAGCGTAAATACATGACGAAGTTGTGATTGAGACTCGATAAAAAAAAGTCACGATCGTTATCTGCGACTTTTTTTCTGGCTTGGATTCAAAAAAACAAGCACACGAAAAAAAAGATATCAGCTCAATTTTTTAGGTGTATTCCAATTCGTTGTTGTTGCTGTTGTTGCTGTGCGTTCTTTATTTATCGCGTTTTCATGTGCTGATGTTTCCATGTTATTAGAATTTTATTATTTTAACCTTAGCTGCAATGCATCGAACATCATCGAATCATGTCTGGCTTCGGGCTTGGTGTGTTTTCGTTCTGTTCCTCGTTATCTACCCAAAAAAAAGAGAACTGATAATGATGAATTTGTAATAAAATCTCATTAGTTAGATTACCAAAACAGTGGTTCAGGGTATAAAGTGGCTGACGAAAATTATTCAAATGTTTCATTCGAAATGCTCACGAATAACACAAACGACACCATGTCCTCATCATTGACATCGATATCATTTGAATAGTTTTAAAAAGGAGGGCCGTTCTATTTTTCCGGACAAATGAAAAACGCTCTCTTCGTAAGACATGAATTCATGCCGATCGATCTAGAAGTCTATTGTCAACGCGCCCTACAACTCATTAACATGTAAACTCCAACGAAAACACTGTCCACTAAACCAAACGCTTATTCGTTCGGTTTTTTTTTCAGTTGAAAATAAACTAAATTTCAACCATCACAGCAAACAAAAAAAGAAGGAAAATCGATTAAACGCCCTCATTACTACTGGTGCTTTTTTCTGTCCTCTTTCTCCTTCATAAGTGTGCGTTTCGATTGTGTGTGCTCCCCACACCAATTTAATTTAAATAAAATCAACACGGACTCAAAGCAATTGTAACCGCGAGCGCTCGTTAAGGATAATCAAAATAATTTTGAGTGCATACTGTGTGTTACCTGGCCTGGTCGCGGAGTTAGCCGTGAATGCCCAAGAATGAGTACATAATAATGTTGGTAGCACATTGGCAATGGCCGTAATTAAAACATAAACAAGAGCAATAACAATCATTATTTCTGTCGTCCACCGCCACCACACTGATGACTGTCAACTAGAAGCAGCAACCGAAATTTACCGAAAGAAAGTAAAAACATCGGACCGTTTCAAAAGGTGGCCGCGTGAATATGGTATAATTAAATTTTCCCACAAAGTATTTCTACATTGTTTGTTTTTCCATTCGAAGTTCGAATTTCGAACAAATGGAAAATGTCCATTGGCTCGTTTGTGGAATACTGGCCCCCACCAATGAAAAAATTACAAACTCCAAATTTCGCTTCGACAACATTGTCTCTTAATATGAATGAATGGGCTTGAGTTCAGGCGAAAATAAACTGACAGATGGACGAATCGAATCGATTGAATTCGTTCGGCACAACCAGGCGCTGACCACCAGGAATCGGGAAAGGAGTGAAATGCAACAAAAACGAAAATTAATGACATCGGATTACAATTTTTTCAATTCATTTCGTTTCGGATTTTCGTTTTAACTCCTTCCGGACAAATGCGTACGTCGTTTTGGTTGAATTGGGTTTCATTTTTATCCATAGTCATCTTTTCTATTAACCACTTTTAATGACCACAACAATTGTAGCATTTTTCACTTCATCACTAACACATCGCTCCTCATTTTCTTCGATGTACGTTTTAGTTCAATATTTTTAGCATTTTCCCTTCATGACAAAGAAAAAACAAAACGAAAAGAAGCCAGTAAACTTTCTTAGCAAATAGAAATTTCCTAGATTTAGACGAGCAAAAAATCAAATTGTTAAAAACTACAAAATTTAATTATTAATCTTATTTACAATTAAGCTAAATTTTAATACTAAAAATGAGCAAAAAGCTACAAAAAAAACCACAACAAGAATATGTTTTCAAAAATTCAAACAAAAAAAAACTATTTATATTCAAAGTATATACAATTACAACCAACAAAAAAAAACCAACTTTATTCTAAGATGCTGATCACACTTATACAAGATGGTCAATTGAAATGAAAAATGATTCGCAAACTCAAGCATATTTTTATCGACGACCATTTTATTGGGCAGAGTGTTATGGAAATGACAAGTTTAAACTCACTTTTTCTGAAATTGAAGAGAAGTGGGTGAAGAAGAGAACCGTGTTCTTGAAGATGTGCAATGCTGACGAAATCCCAGGCAACTGTGAAAAGTTTGAAGGAAATAACTGCAAACAAAAAATTGATCGAATTTAATCAAAAAGTTACCATTTTTCGATTTCCTAAAATGAATATTATTCAATTCAATTGGCTCAAGGCTTTCATCAGCATCGCACACTTTCCGAGAATCACAGAAAACGCTCGACGTGACGAAAACAAATAGAATAAAATCATTGATTGTGTATCAAAACGATCGAAACAAATACAATAACAACCAAATAAAGAAATTTACTGAAACATAAAACTGTATCGGAGGCACAAAATCAAAATTAGTTTTGTAAGGCAACATTGAATTAGATGTATTGTTTAAATAAAGAAGAAGAAAAAAGCAGTGAAAGAGAGAAATTGTATTTCGCTGAACAAAAAATGGTAACTATTCTACATATTACCAAGTTTATAAATGTGTTTACGACAGAAACAAAAAAAAAAGAAAGAAAAAACTGCAGTGGATCACACAAAATAAAAGTATTTTCAATTTTCAAATCTGCTGAAGGGAAAATACAATAGAAAAAAAAATTCGTGGATAAAGAAGTCACAAGAATAATACGCACTTCGTTTACATTTGGACAATACATAAAATAGCCATTTTCATTTAAGTACTACGTTTTTTTCCTGTTTCGTCGATTTTACACAAGGAAATAATGATTCATACGAAGGAAACAGCGTCGTTTTATTGAAATTATTGTCTCGCTTTGAAGTCGTATCCGGAATGGTCAGTGCGGAAAAGTGCAACGTAGAATATCAAAGAGAGAAATAATTGTGAAAAATCATTCACACACGAATGATTCGGTGACACCCCAAACAAAGCAATTGCATGAAATTTTTTGCAAAAAGGACTAAAGAGAAAAAAAAAACAAGAACTTCAATTGAATTGGCATTTGGTGAACAGAAAGATGCCATTTCCTACACAAATTCACAAATTTATTGCTGCAGTCGGTGCAAATCTACAAACGGATTATTCCGTTTGATTCCACTTCTAGTGTTAACATATAATGAGCTATGAGCTGAGCGTGCAATGCTCCAGCAAATTGCTTGCGTATTTTCGGACAATGTGAATCTTAGGCCATTTCTGTATAGGTTTTTCTTGAAGGCACACCGCATCCGCTTGCATGAATCAACGACGAGAAATCAAAAGCACCAACTCACAACGCACTGTGTGTATGTCTATGGGCGACACCGGAAATGTCATAAAGTTCCATTGATGACGGAATAACAGCAAATAAACCCAAAAACATCAGCTTCAGTGTCCTAAGAATGAGAGTGTGTGTGCTCATTTATTGGATTTCATTTCGTTTGCGCAAAGAAAAGAAATGCTTAACATTCAGTCGCCACGTCAACGATGAGGAAACGCTCAAAAAAAAATTATGCAACTCAAACTGGGCCCATCCAGAAATTTTCTCTCTCGCTGTTTTTCGGTTCATGACATTTCTATTGTTAAAATCACATCGGTTGGAATGAGTAAGTAAGAAATTGACTTGTCCATTTTGGTTTCTGGTTTAGCTGCCAAAAATGGTCGATTGAGAGAGTCTCTCAGAGAGACGATGCTATTGAAAAATTGTTTGGCAACAATTTCAACCGCATTTTCCGGGAAAAACAAAGTAAATTAAAGGAATCAATGAGAAATGGCAATAGTTTCTTTTTCTGACTTCATTCTTACTAGTTTGGAGCCAGCAAAAGAGCGCATTGACGTCAGCGTACTTAGTTGGCGGAAAGTTAATTTTTCTTGCTCTGTTCTGTTTGACCACACCAAGCCACTTCTCCGCAAGAATTGCTCCGACCGATTGCTCCAAAGATACTTTGCAATTTTCTCAAATTTAGTGTCGAACAGTTTCGATTTTCATTATAATAACGCTTCGCATTGTTACGTACACACGATGACGAGTGGTCGTTCACCAGCATTGACTGATAACGATAAGCTTGATGTTTAATGAATAGCAAACCCAGCAGTATTTCACACCACAGCGCACCATACATCGTGCACACATCGATTTTCTCTCGATATACAAGTTGGTGCGCGCTGTTTACCACCAGCCGTCTTGTGGTCAAATGGAAAATAAAATAAAAAAAAGAGAAGAGTGTGGAGAGTGAGACGTGTAGGCGGTGGGGTGTGAGTGAGGCAAGGAGGAAAAAAGACGAACGCTTAAATACAATTTAACCTAAAATCATTCGAACGCATACATTCACGAAGTGAGTGTGGTTTTTGTTGCTCTGTCGTTCTAATATGATCCGTTTCCAAAATGAGCTTGAGAGATTGTTTGCAACAGTAATGGCAACGGCTTCAAATGTACACTGTTCACACATACACATGCTCACACATCCTCCTCCACCTACTCGCATTCTCATCCTTTTCGCCACTCACTATTTCAACGCAATACAACACACATACACGAACTCCACAATTTCGACCGAATGTGAAATCCGAATGAAATTGCAAAAGGCAGGCTTATTTCATTATGTTTTCAAGAAAAAAATTTCTCGTATCTCCGTTCGAACGCGAACAATGGGAACGCTGAGCAATGACGATGGACGATAGAGAGAGAGACAGTAAGAGCCAGAGAGTGGACGAAAAAGAGAAGGGGGTGCTGAACAAGAGATGAGTAACAAGAAAATTTTCTCTTTTCATTAATTTTATTTTTGTGTTGCTGTTTTATCAAAACACATTCACTCATGCACACACATACAAGCCAGTGCGGTCCTGTTGTCCATTGCTACAATTACGTATAATAACACTAAAAAGCAACCAAGCAGGAACGAATGAAAAAAAAAGAAGAGAACCAACGAAAGATGCTCATATAACGAAAAGAAGAAGAAAATTATTATTATAATATTTTATTATATTACACACACTGGCACACTTATTTCAACGTGGCGAAAAAATTCGACAGCATTCGGGCTGGCCACGGAAAATGCGTGGAACTAAGTACACCCCAGTTGGTGGAATGAGTGTGAGTGTGTGTGAGAGAGAGAGAGAGCCAAGTCTAAGGCGATGGAAAAACAAACTTCGAAAGACGAATGATGATTGCGCGAAATATCTTTTCCAACTAAGCACAACCACCGTCCACACACATGGATCTCAGCCATGTATGTTGGTGAGCGTTTTAATGAAGAATTATGCGAAAAGAAAATCATTGACAAGCAGCAGTGCCGTAATTAAAAATGGACCCAATGTAAATCTTGACCGGCCGAATCTTACGGCAGTGATTTTTAAGGGAAAACAACGACAAAAAAAAAATTTGAAAGGCACGTTGTGAGCATGACATCATCCGATGATTTCAAAAGTTTCATGGTAAACGGCATCTTTTATAATGTCATTAGCCAGAAAACTTCCTTCCATTCAAGTCATTTTTCGTATTTCTTGATTTGACATCCAAAAAGCATCGATTGTTCGACGACCATAATGATCGGAGACACAGGCCTGTTTTTTCCGTTATGCCGCAGAACATATTTTTCATTTCAATATTTTCTGCTCACCGATTTCCCTATTAGATCCAGATTGGATTGGTTTTTTTTCTGTATAGCCTCTCTACGTCGTACGTAAGCTTTAAGTTTAAGAAACTTAAGCCGTTACACAAGTTATGACTGGCGATGATGACGAGAGGTCTGAAGTGATGTGAATGGCAAGAGCAAGGGCGAATGAGAGAAAAGAAGCCCACAAAAACGACTAACATTCCAATGAAAATCCAATACGAAATTTCTAATGCCTATTTGTTGTGAATGCCTTTCACTTTTATATATGTTTTTGCACACACACCCAAACTCCCAACAGCCACACTGTACAAATATACAATTCGCCCATATATATATATGCTATACGAATCGAATTTGAAAAACTAAAAGGAAAAGAAGAGAGAGAGAGAGAGAGAGAGAGAAAAGTCTAAATGTGAACAATTTTTCTTTTACTTTATTTTTCCGAATTTCTCATTGGGTTTTATTTTCCATTCAGAGTGTGCGGCAGCGAGCAGAGGAACAGGCCACCAACGAGCATGTGTTGGTGGTGTGCGAGTGCTGTGAAGAGTGAATACCTCATATGAGGAGCGCACATTCAATACATGCCATGAGTAATTGTGTGTATGCCTGTGTAAATAAAAGTCGGGGCCGTCGACGTCGTCGTCATCGTCATCGAATCGGAGGATGAGAAATGAGAATAAGAAAATAAAAACGAAAATCTCTTTTCTCTACATTCGACTTGTATAAAATTCTATTGAAAATCAATATTATACAATACGATATAGAAAGCCGAAGCCGAGAGAAGCATCGAAATTTTTTTTATGTGCTGATATTATGCGGCCGTTCGCTCTCACTCTCTCTCTCTCTCTCTCTGCTTGTCTAGTGTTGCTGTCGATTTTGCTGGAGAATGAGTGAATGAGTGCCGCACAAGACACGCATCCAAAATCCATATACACAGATAGAAAGAGAGTGAGAGTTTCGGTTTCCCATTCTGTCGTTTCCGTTTTGTATGCCATACACACATATAAGAATAGTGTGCACACAATGCGCGTCAAATTTAATGAAGAACAAAGCAAATGAGAAAGAAAAAAGGCAAGCGAAAATGGGGCAAAAACCACCCCATACACAAATGTCTTTAGTTTTTATTCGCTTCAAACTGTTTTTAATGGAAACTCCTTACGGCCTATTGGCACTATGTTTGTGTGCGTGCATGCTTTTGTACGACGCAATCGGGAGATTTTCTTGCACATGGATGCTAATCAACATCAGTCCAAATTTACTCGGTCCAAATTTTATTTTGATAAAATACTTTTCTACTTTTTCGCTCTGTGGCTCTAACGAGAGGAAAAAAAAGAATTTTCCTTCTCTCTCTCCCACCTCCGTCCGAAACAAAGCTCCTGATAATAAATGAGTAGTACTTTCTTTTCATTTTGCACATGTAAAATGTAATACGTGGTCCGTTTTAACTTTCATTTCATCTCATCCGTGGGCACACAATGTGTGCGTTGGTTTGTGTGTGTGATTTTCGTATGTTATTAAATTTTCGGCCATGGATAAAATGAGACAAACGAGCGATAGCGAATACGATGCCGAAAATGGAACGCCATTGTCCATGTGCAACATTTTTTCGATGCTTAAGACAAACGAGTTGGTTGTTCGTGCGTTCGGCTGTGTGGTGGATATAACGGGCTCCACATCATTTATTTACTTTTAACGGCAAAGTTTACAAAAGAAAAAGGATGGAAAAATCTCCATCCAACTACTTTTAATTGGTATAAGATGTGAAAGCGCCGCTCTATCGTTCGCTCCCGTATATTCGTATACGTATTTATATGTGAAAATTTCCAACCAAGGCCCAGAGTTCTTCTTTCATTGTATTTTCGTTTCCTTTTGTTTTTCACAATAATATTTTGTTTAATGGTCTTTCGGACCTTCTTAGATCCGTGCCCACACAACTCTTCCTCTGTTTTCTCTCCGTGTACAGGCGTGAATTTATTAAATGAATAACAAAACCTCTCACATACACGCACGTTACGCACATCTTGAGATTCGTGGAGAAAAGAAAAAATGTCCACAACTTGTTTTTTCGCTCATTGTGCCTATTCCAATTATGATTCCCATTCACATCGATCAGACGATGATACTCTTCATGGGGATTGTGTTATCTATTTGTATATAACACATCATCTAGGAAGCTGTTTGGATCATAGTCATTCAAGTCCATCGTCGTAAAATTCGAAAAACAAATAATGTTGAGCATTCGAGCATGCAACGATCAAATCGGATTAAAATCAATAACAACGGATGAATTGTAAATCGGATCAGTAATTCTCTTGAATTTTAGGAGGAATGAAAGAATTTTTTCTTTACTTTTTTCAACAAATGTTTTCATTTACAATCAATTGGATATTTAGAAAATAACAACTTATCGAGAAGTTAGACTCGAATTTGTTATTCGTGTTTGTTACTGAATACAAATTCCGACTATTTCGAACATTATTCAAAAGCAGTTTTAACGAAAGAAAGAAAACATGTTGCCAGAACACAGCATAATGTAAATTGATCAAATCCACCCCAAAACAAGGAAAATTTGAATAAATTTTGAGTTGAAAGTGTTTCGTTGCTATCAGTCAGCTGTGTGTTTGTTTTCTCGGGCTCCAACTGATTACCAGCGACACGCATTTTATTCATATGTTTGTTGCGTGGGTGGGTGCTCAAACACATAGAACACAACTATGTTTCTTCATTCTTTTATTTTTCAGTCATTGTTTATTTTGAGTTCGTTTGCTGTGTGTCCTTGCCCGTAGCTATGAAATTATAAAAAATTCACCATCTACACAACGCAAGTGTGAGCGTGTATATTCAAAGTAATTGCATTTAAAATCCCCATACGGCACGCCGTCTTCTACTATTTCGATAAATATTTACACGGAATTTTTTTTTTGTGGATAACCAACACACATCTGGTCATTTTTGATGACTAGACGACCGTCATGTGTATGTGTACGTATCGTTGTGTGAGTGCGACAGTAGATTAGTGGATTCAATGTATAGAAAGGAAAGTTATAGTTACCATTGAGCCATTTAAAAATCATTATATTTAAAAAAAAAGCATTCCACACGAAGCATTTTGAACGCACATTAATTGCTTTGTCGCGCGCGTTGCCATCTAACGACGCGCTCGTCGCGTATGTAAATATATACAAGACTGCTTTCTCGCCGCTTGTATTACAATATCAATCATCCAATCAGAGAATAAAATTGAACTTTTACCGCAATGACCCACTGTAGCTGGAGAGAGACAGAGACAACATTCCTCGTTTTCAAAAGCGATTGAAAATAATTTCGATACTAGACGTGAATCAAGAAATTCCCAATTCGATTCGTGAATTATAAATTTAAAAAATCAAATAGAATCTAAAACTATCAACAAATGAATGCAAATGAATGGCATCTATTTAACCGATTCTACCTCAAAACCGCATTTTTTGAAGCTGTTTTATCCTTATCCGAATACCTCGCGCATAGGTGAAAGTGTTGATTGAATTTATGCAAACGACATATTAAAGTTAAAAAATGATCCAAATAACCAAACAAAAAAACATACTACCTCACATAGGCGGTACGCATGAACAATTCGTGCCACATACATATTTCCACTCCGACAAATTGATGAATTTGAATAATAGGTGCTAATTTTTTGTTTTGAAAGACTCGTCTTGACTGAACCATTTTGAGTTCTTGATTATATTCATTCACAGCAGTATTTTCTACTTCGGCAGTTTATTTTAAAAATGTAAACAAATAATTGCAAAATCCGTGAAAAAAAACAATAGACTTACCAATGCTGATTGTAACCAGAGAAAGAAAAAAAAACAACAAAAACCCAATTAAATATTATATGTATTGTAATTTGTATCTTAAAACTAAGGAAAACTGATAATGATGCAAAAAAATATACTAAAAAAAATTTGTTTGAACAACAAAAATGGACGCTTTTATTGAATTTCAGGTTCGAAAGACATTTCAATCACTCTTTTCGAAGACATTTCCGTTATATGAAGAGCAAATAAAGATAGCGTATTACTCGATCACTGATAACGGCTCAAGGTAAATGACTCAATGGTTCTTAGCGAGAAACTGTTGTTAATGTGTAAGAGTTTATTCCTGTTAAGCTGACTCAAGATTCGAGTCTCGGCTATTGAGCTCATATCAACTAACAGCACACAGTTCATTTAGTTGTAACAATCAGCGCCATCTATATTCTGACCATGAAACCAATCCAACTGAAGCTTATCGAACTCAACTAAGCTTCGACCCCGCCATCTGTTGGATAAATCAACTTCATGTGTTTTTCGTGCACGTGCTCAATCCAATTTTCGGCCAACACTCTGAAAACGGTTTTTTTTTTCTTCGAAGAGCCAATATACTGAAACCAGATTTTTCATTGACCTTTTTTTTTCTTTTCGGTTTGCGCTACTCAGAACGAATTCGTAGGCAAACGATTTTGATACCAATCAATCTAAAGCATTACATTGTCACAATTTAGGCGTTGAATCATTAATAAAAACCTATGCAACAAAAAAGCCGAAAAGAATTTGTGCGCGTGGGATTACAATTTCCCACGTTACTCATAAAATATCATGGTCGTCAAATCGAGGCCCAGTCCTCCTCCTAAATCATACCGACGCCGTCGGTTTTGTGTTACGTTCTTTTGCTGTAAATTTATAATTTAGATGTAGGCAATTTTTTTTTAAGAAATAGAGAAATAGATCGATTGGGCCGAAGACTATTGGCTAAAAATGTATCAATAAATCGATTGTGTAGGTGCCGAATTGTCTCCATCCGTCGCGTGTGTGTGGTGTCCGAATCATGACAAGTTTTTGTTTTTTGGTCAACCTTTCGAAATCGGATGCTGTTGTTTTGTTTGGCACTTTTTACGGTGCTGTTTTCGTGCTGTCGATGTCGTCGTTGTTGTTGTTTTCTTCTTCTTCGTATCGCGTCCATGTGTTGCATCATCGTCAACATTCTGTGAGCAGCCAAAATTCCAATCCGAATTTATGCGTCGAAATTGTGATGTTTGCTGGTGTTCGATCTGACGACGGCCTTGTCATTAATTCCGTTGACTAATAGGCTTTATCTGTCGCGAGAAAAAAAAAACAGACGAAACAAAAGGGGGAAAAAAAGAAATCCGAAACACACAAAGAAGATGATGATATTAAAATTCAAGCATGAGATGGCAAAACAAACAACATCACTGATATAAAGAAAAAAAAAAGATATTTGAAATCAATAAAATAAGTCCATTCAGTTGAAACGATATAGCTGTTTATTCGCTATGCCTATACACGCATGTCTTCTGCGGTGTGAAACCATAACACCAACACATGTAAAACTTGTCAGAGGCGAACCGTAGAGAGATAGGGAAAAAAATCCAATTTAAATTCTTTAAATAGTTTTGTGATTTCGTAAATATTGTAATTTTTTTGGTGTTGTTTTTCGTGTCGTTTTGTTTATATTCGGTGTGGTATGGATATTGTTGTTGGGCTTTTTCTCTCTATTAGTTGCCAATCGATGGAATTGAATCACACACACGAAAGAACGAATGAACGAATGGAAAGAAATGTCAATATATGATTTGAGAACCTTTTGTCAAAATTTATATGAAATTTATTCATCGCGGTGAACCGTGAGACTTTTTCTTTCTTAAATAATTCTGCGGTTTTTTTTTCTTCTTTCGAGCGATCACATTCACATGCCATCGTTTTTTTCTTCTTCTTATTTAAATGGATTTCCACATTCTCATTCACTAAATGGACAGAAAAATGCGACATCAAAATACTTTGATCGGATTTCTCTGTTCGATGGATCCATTGATATCGATTTATATTCAAACGATTTCTGAACTTGATATTTGAGATAAGCGATTGTTGTTGTTTGGAACGAGTTACTTATTTTTTCTTTCTTCGTCTTTTTTTCTTCCATTTTTATTCTCGACATTTGTCGTCATCATATTGCCTTATCACATCTGATTTGATATTCACACGCGCACCAGCTGTAAAGCATTTTGGAATAAAGAAAAAAAAATATGGTGTAATCGAATCTAAAAATGTACCTCCGACATCACTAGAGATGTATTGCGCTCTGCGTGTGACACACTGACTACTTAGCTCTTTAGCATATTCCGTTGTTTTTTTTCGCTTTGTTCTATCGACCTGTCGCCCAAAGTGTGTTTAACGTAATTGTTCAATCTTCGTTTATCGTCGTCGTTGTTGTTGTTGTTGTTGTCACCATTGATTCGCTTTTTTTTGCTCTCTTATTCTCTCACTGGGACGATTCATTTACTGAATACATCCATTTTATATTAAAATACTTGCATAAATAACGTTTGATGATTTTATACAAAATCAGCTTTCAAAATGATCTCACTTTTGTAAAATATAAATAAAATCAAATCGAAAACTGGTTTCGTTCGTATAAATGATTGAACAGCAGCAGCAGCGTCAGAAACGGCCCCAATGCCATCGATGATAATGCAAGTTCTAATATAAAAAAAATCAACGTTGATTAGCCGAGATGTCGGTTCCATTAGGATTCCGGCCGAAATGAATGAATTTTTATGGCGTTTCACTGTTATCTTTTTGTGTTCATTTTACAGCTTTTTTTCATCAATCAATCGTTTCTCACTCAATTCCGAGCCCATTCAATATGTGCTATTGCCGATATATTTAACCGTTTGAAAACTCTGTTAAAAGAACTTTATATTTTTTTGTTTCATTAAAGAACTAATTTTATGATTTGTTTTAATCAACTCTTTTCTTTTATTTAGTGAATGGTGATTTTCGATACGAAGAAAATAGACTAGGTGTTGTCCAGTATATTATTTTTTTTTTCTACATTAAATTCAAATCACAAGCACCGTTTCCAAAAAGATATTTCGGAATAAAGCACAGTAAAATATTTTCTTTGTTTGTTCGCTTTGGAATCAAGTACAGAATATCTCACAAAAAGCCTTGAAATTCTTTGATAAAAAAAAATGTGTTTCACTCACAAAATTAACTTGGAACTGAGAAAAATGTAAAACCCGAATGAAAAAAAAATACAGCGACCAAAAATTAGCGAATGTTTCACAGAAGAAATGAAAAAACCAACTGAATGTGTGTACGACGATTTTTCCGCAGCACAGTTTGATTTTGATAGTTTCGTCTTGTGATGCGACTCCACTGATTTATGGAATGAAATACGTGAAAAGAAGAATCGTTATTCGCAACGAGCACCAGCAGCAAGCACACGATCGCAGTATTTGCGCGATCGAGGCATTTGCAGTAGTGGGACTTAAGAAAACGGCAATCCAAACCAGCAAACCACTTTGAAAAAGTTGACACGATGATTCATGCTCGAGGAATTCAATTCATTAAATGTTGAGAATGAATGTTGAAAAAGAGAAAAAAAAAACAACACACAGCACAACACAACACAGAGCGAAGTAATGAAACGCGTTAGTTAGTTTGTGAACCAAGAAAAATACATTACAGTCTCGTACGTTCAACAGCTTTGAATCGACTAATTGAGTTGTGGTGGTGGGGAAACGCAGAGCTTATTAATCGCGACTGAAGAAATATGAAATAATATGTGAGAGCGCACTCTGTGTCTTGCTATCTCGTTCTCGCTGTAGCTCTTACACTCACAGACAGACGCACACTCTGAGCCACTTGACTGGGCGAAATATGCGAATGCGGCAGATATTTACACACAGACAGAGATGGAGAGATGGAGAGAGAGAGAGAGACGCGAGCGCAGACATACGATTCGATCGATGCGCGTCATACACACAAAGTTAAGCTCACGAAGCTCACAAGCATACTGATCGCATCACCGAAACGCACATGACATAATAGATCGTCGCGCGAATGCAGAATACGAATCCATTGGGCCGATCGCCACTTCTTATACACGTATGTAATGTACGCAACGACAGTTAGAGATAGATATACACATGCACAGCCTGACTGGGCAGCGTTGTGAAAGCGAGACAAAAGACTATATGCACTCTGTGTGTAGAAAGGTACCCCGTTGGTATTCCACTGCCCATGCATCTAAATCTGTTTATTATAATTAATTGGCGAATTGATGTGGTGAACACAGAAGAAGTAGAAAGAAGAAGAAAGAAAAAAAAACAGCGACTCGCTCTCGCGATCGAATGGAAGCGGACAAAATCAAATAATAATAAAAAAAAAAACGGCCAGCCACGGCACATAATTACTACGAAATTTGAATGAAAAAGTGGCCGATCCATTGATTAAATAGGAACGAAACACTCACACAAGATGCCATAAACAGAGAATGGGTTGCTCAATATGAAAACGCTATATGATTTTTTTTTCTTTTATTGTGCGTTGTTCGTTAATGAATATTCGAATAGATCCAAGAAAAGAGAGAAGACGAAGTCAAAGACACGAAGCAAAAGAAAAAAAATTATTCAGGCCCAATTGAAAGCTATACACCGAAGAAAAATGTTTGATCCGGATTTGTGCGAAATAAAAATTCAAATGGTTCACCTGCCTCTTTTTCTTTGTCGCACTCATCATGCTGTCCCACCGATCATCGCCCATCCGCTTCGAATCTTCTTTTTTTTTCTTTCTTTCGAAGAAATATTGACGACACGATGTGAAAATTACATTAGACCGTAGACGAACAACGGCCTCACAGACTAACCATAATTGTGTGATATGTGTGCTGTGATTTGCCCATTTGCCGTCAATGGAAATTTATCACTCGAAACCGTTACAGTTATTCAATGCTCGCATACACGTTGGCATTCCCATTTAAATGACTTTGTGGCACAGTGTGTGTGTGTGTGTGTGTGTGTGTGTGTGTGTGTGTGTGTGTGTG